>NC_059455.1:41116484-41416484 GCF_905237065.1 Salmo salar | reverse complement strand
GTAGTGGGCATTGATGCAGTAACGGTCCTTATTGTAGCGGGCGTTGATGCAGTAACGGCCACTATTGTAGAGGGCATTGATGCAGTAACGGTCCTTATTGTAGAGGGCATTGATGCAGTAACAGTCCTTATTGTAGCGGGCATTGATGCAGTAACGGTCCTTATTGTAGTGGGCATTGATGCAGTAACGGCCCCTATATCTACTTTTGTTGACTTTTTTATTAGAACACTCTCAGAACAGCTCCCCTCCTTTGTAAAGGACACCAGCAGTATGATCTCAGAACAGCTCCCCTCCTTTGTAAAGGACACCAGCAGTATGATCTCAGAACAGCTCCCCTCCTTTATAAAGGACTCCAGCAGTATGATCTCAGAACAGCTCCCCTCCTTTGTAAAGGACTCCAGCAGTATGATCTCAGAACAGCTCCCCTCCTTTGTAAAGGACTCCAGCAGTATGATCTCAGAACAGCTCCCCTCCTTTATAAAGGACTCCAGCAGTATGATCTCAGAACAGCTCCCCTCCTTTGTAAAGGACACCAGCAGTATGATCTCAGAACAGCTCCCCTCCTTTGTAAAGGACACCAGCAGTATGATCTCAGAACAGCTCCCCTCCTTTATAAAAGACTCCAGCAGTATGATCTCAGAACAGCTCCCCTCCTTTGTAAAGGACTCCAGCAGTATGATCTCAGAACAGCTCCCCTCCTTTGTAAAGGACTCCAGCAGTATGATCTCAGAACAGCTCCCCTCCTTTGTAAAGGACACCAGCAGTATGATCTCAGAACAGCTCCCCTCCTTTGTAAAGGACACCAGCAGTATGATCTCAGAACAGCTCCCCTCCTTTGTAAAGGACTCCAGCAGTATGATCTCAGAACAGCTCCCCTCCTTTGTAAAGGACACCAGCAGTATGGTCTCAGAACAGCTCCCCTCCTTTGTAAAGGACTCCAGCAGTATGGTCTCAGAACAGCTCCCCTCCTTTGTAAAGGACACCAGCAGTATGATCTCAGAACAGCTCCCCTCCTTTGTAAAGGACACCAGCAGTATGATCTCAGAACAGCTCCCCTCCTTTGTAAAGGACTCCAGCAGTATGATCTCAGAACAGCTCCCCTCCTTTGTAAAGGACTCCAGCAGTATGATCTCAGAACAGCTCCCCTCCTTTGTAAAGGACACCAGCAGTATGGTCTCAGAACAGCTCCCCTCCTTTGTAAAGGACACCAGCAGTATGATCTCAGAACAGCTCCCCTCCTTTGTAAAGGACACCAGCAGTATAATCTCAGAACAGCTCCCCTCCTTTGTAAAGGACACCAGCACTATGGTCTCAGAACAGCTCCCCTGCTTTGTAAAGGACACCAGCAGTATGATCTCAGAACAGCTCCCCTGCTTTGTAAAGGACACCAGCAGTATGATCTTTTGTAAAGATTTTCTGAACATTTGAGATTTGAGATGTTTGAGATGTTCTGAACATTTGAGATTTACTATGCAATCTGATACACGTCAAATCAGTTTTCTTGATCTTCTGATCTTGTGTGAAAATAATGTTCTATACACTGATCTTTACAGGAAACCTACTGATCGTAACAGTTTGTTGAGGGCTGATAGTTGTCACCCACTTCCCTTGAAAAACAGTTTGCCCTACAGCCAATTCTGTCCAATCAAAAGAATTTGCAAAAAACAATCAGATTTCGACAGAAATATGGCTGAGACGCAAAGAAAATTCAAGGAGAGGTGGTACAAAAATGGTCAGATTAATATTGCCATTGAGAAAATCCAAAACAAAACGAGACATGACCTTTTTCAAGGTCAGTCTCGCAAAAATAAGCTTTCTTGCGTTCTAACTACCCGCTATTCAAAGTGCTCTGAACAAATTAAGGGAATCGTTCACAAACATTGGCACATTCTAAAATACGATGATAGTCTCGGTAATGTGTTTTGTCGTAATTGGTCGTATTCTCGCGGGGCAGAAACCTCAGAGATCAACTGGTAAACTCTGATTTACCACCCCAAGATATCCCTGAACAACGTCTATTTGCGCCCCTACTGGATGGAAACTACAAGTGTAATGGCTGTGCTCAATGCAATGGCACTTACAAATGTAGATCCTTCAAACACCCACAAACAGGGAAACAGATCCCAATCAAAGGTGTTATTACGTGTTCCACTAAGGCAGTTATTTATCTTATAACTTGTCCTTGTGGTAAAAACGATGTGGGTAAAACAAAGCGTGAATTAAAAGTACGTATCTCAGAGCATCGTAGCACCATTAGGTGATAAAACCTGACTTACCCAGTTGGGGCCCACTTTCTGGAAGAAAACCACTCGATTTCATCTCTACGTTATATTGGCATCGAACATGTCACTCTCCCTAGGAGAGGGGGTGACCTTGATAATTTATTGTTAAAACAAGAGGCTGCCTGGATCTTTAACTTAAAGACCCTTGCACCCTTCGGTCTCAACATAGACTTTGATCTGAAGCTGTTCTTGTGATTATTGTGACTTTGCTATTGTAATTGTTTGTAAGCTTGTGTAGTCTAAAATGAATCTATGATCGTATGCTATCCATTTGTTTTTTGTATGCTGTTCTTTGTATGTCATTTTAATATTTGAGAATTAACCAATGATATCAGGCCACACTTGGCCATGATTACAGACACCTGTGTGTCTTTTGACACTATATAAACGAGTCATCTCGCAGTGTTTGTGATCATACCCTGATGAAGACAGCTTGGCTGTGGAAACGTTGGATATTGCATTTTTGCATCTGAGCTCCTAGAGTGTGTGGCTCTCCTATATTTTCACGTTTTCTACTCCGCTAGCCAGCACCTCTCCTTAATAGGTGTGCGTTTCTTTTTCTTCCAGGTTGATTGGTCTGTCAGACACTGTCCCTCAACTTATGGCAGGCAGCAATGTAGTGCGCTGCCAGCCCACAGCTCTCTGCGTCCTCCCCCAACAGGACGGGTAGCCTATCCTCATCAGAGAGGTCTTTGAAACCTTGAGTAAGGGTTTCAAATTTGGGGAAATGACACTCTCTAAATGCAGCTCTGTCTCAGGTTCTGCTGTGGTGCAGTGGTTGCACAGCCTTTCCTCTACAGGGAGCCAGGTTTTCCTGTGTCTGCCTTTCTCATTGTCAAGGTTTTTCTAAGGTTTTGATCAGTAACCATGGTCTCTCTCTCTCTCTCTCTCTCTCTCTCTCTCTCTCTCACTCTGTCTCTCTCTCTCTTTCACTCTCTCACTCTCTCTCACTATATCTCTCAGGTTTCATATGGATAATATACTGTGATGTGTGTGGGAGCAGAGCGATGTTCTGTGTCTGCATGTTTAGCGAGTCCTCCCACTCAGCACAGACTAGAGTTAGAGGTATAGACACAGAGCGCTCCAGTCTATTTCAGGCTCTGGATGTGCGACCTGCGCAGCACTGAGACCAGAGTGACTCACCCACTCCTCCACACAATCATACTGCTGCAGGCACCCAGAGGAAGGCAGAAATCACACTATAAACCTCCACTATTCTCTCTCTCTCCATCTTTCTCTTTCGCTCTCTCTGTGTATCTCTGTCTCTGTCTCTGTCTCTGTCTCTCTCTCTCTCTCTGTCTCTCTCTCTCTCTCTCTCTCTCTCTGTCTCTGTCTCTGTCTCTGTCTCTCTCTCTCTCTCTCTCTCTCACTGTCTCTCTCACTGTCTCTCTCTCTCCTTCCCTCTGTCTCTTCCTCTCCCCCTTCCCACTTACTCTCTTTCTGCCTCTCTCTCTCTGTCTCTCTGTTTCCCTCTCTGTCTCTCTCTCTCTGTTTCTCTCTCTCTCGTCTCTTTGACTCCCTATATCTCTCTCTCTTTGTCTCTCTCTCTTTGTCTCTCTCTCCTTCCCTCTCTCTCTTCCTCTCCCCCTTTCACACTTAATCTCTTTCTGCCTCTCTCTCCATTCTTTTTGTAAGAAACATTAGGAACTAAAGAGGTCTAAATGCATTTTAAAGAAACATTGAAATAGTTTCAGAGCTAACTCAGGGTCTGAGGCTCGACCATGTCTGCTTTACTAAAACTATACGTAAAGGTCAGGGTCCTCACTAGGGAACAGGATTTTAACCTTTATGTAAAGCGTTTTCATCAAGTTGTCCCCTTTTGTTTATGGCAGATGGTCCAGCACCATCCTATGACAATTTATTACATTTTTGGTGCAATTCTCATTTCTGGAAAAGGCTTCAAATACAGGATCCAATCTTGCAAAGTCACATTAGATAGATTAGATATTTCTTATTGTCAGATTTTTACAGATATTTGCTTTACGTACAAGAAAATGCACTGCGATACGGTGAGAGACTTGGGTCAAACATCAAAAAACAAAGCTAGAATGACAGTCTAAGGACTCTTATCTCCCCCCCCCCTCCATATTCTCAATATTACACAATTATACATCCCCTTAATGTCTGAGGTCCCTGAGTGTTGTATATAATGTTATTATACATCCCCTTAATGTCTGAGGTCCCTGAGTGTTGTACATAATGTTATTATACATCCCCTTAATGTCTGAGGTCCCTGAGTGTTGTACATAATGTTATTATACATCCCCTTAATGTCTGAGGTCCCTGAGTGTTGTACATAATGTTATAACACATCCCCTTAATGTCTGAGGTCCCTGAGTGTTGTACATAATGTTATAACACATCCCCTTAATGTCTGAGGTCCCTGAGTGTTATACATAATGTTATAACACATCTCCTTAATGTCTGAGGTCCCTGAGTGTTGTACATAATGTTATTATACATCCCCTTAATGTCTGAGGTCCCTGAGTGTTGTACATAATGTTATTATACATCCCCTTAATGTCTGAGGTCCCTGAGTGTTATACATAATGTTATTATACATCCCCTTAATGTCTGAGGTCCCTGAGTGTTGTACATAATGTTATTATACATCCCCTTAATGTCTGAGGTCCCTGAGTGTTGTACATAATGTTATTATACATCCCCTTAATGTCTGAGGTCCCTGAGGGTTGTACATAATGTTTTTACACACTCATTTTAATATCCATGATTGCATGATTATTTTACACAGTTAGTTACATTTCACATATCACTTTTCACTATTGCACATTTCCAGAATGAGTGAGTCCATCCCCATGCCCTTAACTCTTCAGTGCGATAAGAGGACAGAAACTACATGACATCAAATGAAATGTATCTATACAGCCCTTCTTACGTCAGCTGATATCGCAAAGTGCTGTATAGAAACCCAGCCTAAAACCCCAAACAGCAAGCAATGCAGGTGTAGAAGCACGGTGGCTAGGAAAAACTCCCTAGAAAGGCCAAAACCTAGGAAGAAACCTAGAGAGGAACCAGGCTATGAGGGGTGGCCAGTCCTCTTCTGGCTGTGTCGGGTGGAGGTTATAACAGAACATGGCCAAGATGTTTAAATGTTCATAGATGACCAGCAGGGTCAAATAATAATAATAATCACAGTGGTTGTAGAGGGTGCAACAGGTCAGAATCTCAGGAGTAAATGTCAGTTGTCAGTTGGCCGATCATTGAGAGTATCTCTACCGCTCCTGCTGTCTCTAGAGAGTTGAAAACAGCAGGTCTGGGACAGGTAGCACGTCCTGTGAACAGGACAGGGTTCCATAGCCGCAGGCAGAACAGTTGAAACTGGAGCAGCAGCACGGCCAGGGGGACTGGGGACAGCAAGGAGTCATCATGCCAGGTAGTCCTGAGGCATGGTCCTACGGCTCAGGTCCTCCAAGAGAAAGAAAGGAAGAAAGAGAGAAAGTGGGAATTAGAGAGAGCAACATTTACATGGGGCAACGACAAACACGTCTGCACTGCACGGCTTAGGTCCTCCCAGAGTAAGAGACAGAGAAAGAGAGAGAGAATTAGAGGGAGCATACTTAAATTCACACAGGACAACGGATAAGACAGGATAAATACTCTGTAACGGCCGTCGTAGTGAATGGACCAAGGCGCAGCGGGTTTAGTGCTCATATTTAACTTTTAATGTGAACACTTAATAAACAAAACAAGAAAAACGAACGGACGACAAACAGTTATGCAAAAAAACAACCTCCCACAATACCCATGACAAACACACTCCTAATTATAGGACCTTCAATCAGAGGCAACGATAAACAGCTGCCTCTAATTCAAGGCCCCAATCCCAATTACCTAAACATAGAAATAGAAACGACTAGACGGAACATAGAAATACACTAACATAGAACAAAGACCAAAACCCCGGAATACATAAATCAAACACCCTTCTACATACACACACACCCCGAACCATATAAAACAATTACCCCCTGCCACGTCCTGACCAAACTATAATAACAAATAACCCCTTTACTGGTCAGGACGTGACATACTCCAGATAAAACAGACTGACCCTAGCCCCCCAACACATAAACTACTGCAGCATAAATACTGGAGGCTGAGGCAGGAGGGGTCAGGAGACACTGTGGCCCCATACGATGATACCCCCGGACAGGGCCAAACAGGCAGGATATAACCCCACCCACTTTGCCAAAGCACAGCCCCCACACCACTAGAGGGATATCTTCAACCACCAACTTACCATCCTGAGACAAGGCCGAGTATAGCCCACAAAGATCTCCGCCACAGCACAACCTAAGGGGGGGCGCCAACATCAAAGGACTCCTGGTGGAACACCCACCCATCTACAGCTGCAAACTAATATGACCCCATAACTATCATGAACACGATGGTGTTCTCCATTTTGCTCTAAGACCCCCACAAGTATCACGGGACTCTTCTGAAGGTACCCATACAAATTACTGGAAGAATGGAGGTCATTTTGTGACAACAAAAATAAGGGGTTAAATAGCTGTCAAAAAACTCAAATATTTCCTGTGCTTTATTATGTATGACAGTATTGCTGAACATAGGCATGTGACCTTTCTCTTGATGAAGAATCTTTCCTCCACCGACATAGTGACATGGATCCTTCAGGTATCCTGACTTATTAATCTTGGGGCTAGGTGGGACGCTAGCGTGCCACCCGTGGTGCACTCCATCAACAGCAGGTGCATTTCAAGAGCGGCAAATTTGAATCCAAATAAATGTCAAAATTCAAATTTTTCAAAAATACAACTATGTTACACCATTTGAAAGATAAACATCTCCTTAATCTAACCACGTTTTACGATTTCAAAAAGGTTTTACGGCGAAAGCATAAATTTAGAGTATGTTAGGACAGTACATTTACAAGAGTTGTGTGTAATGTTTTGTCAAGTCAAAGACAGGGTCACCAAAACCATAAAACCAGCTAAAATGATACACTAACCTTTTACAATCTCCATCAGATGACACTCCTAGGACATTATGTTAGACAATGCATGCATTTTTAGTTCTATCAAGTTCATATTTATATACAAAAACAGCGTTTTACTATGGCATTGATGTTGAGGAAATCGTTTCCCTCCAATAACCGGCAGTCAAGTCAGCGTCACAAATTAAATAATTAAAATTAGAAAACATTGGTAAAATATTATATTGTCATTTAAAGAATTATAGATTTACATCTTTTGAACGCAATCAACTTGCCAGATTTAAAAATAACCTTACTGGGAAATCACACTTTGCAATAATCTGAGCACTGTGCCCAGAAAAATACGCGTTGCGATACAGACTAGACGTCATGTTGGGGAGATCTAAAATCGAAAATACTATGTAAATAATCCATTACCTTTGATTCTCTTCATCAGATGTCACTTCCAGGTATCACAGGTCCATAACGAATGTAGTTTTGTTCAAAAAAGCTCATCATTTATGTCCAAAAATCTCCGTCTCGTTAGCACATGATGTAAGCCAGCCGGACTTCTCGTCATGAACGAGGGGAAAAAATATATTTCCGTTCGTTCAAACATGTCAAACGTTGTATAGCATAAATCATTAGGGCCTTTTTAACCAGAACATGAATAATATTCAAGGTGGACGAATGCATAGCCTTTTATAACGTATTGGAACGAGGGTACCCAACATGAAGTAGCGCCAGGTGTCTAATGGGACATCACCGTTCCATGGCTCTTGTTCGGTCAGATCTCCCTCCAGAAGACTCAAAACACTTTGTAAAGGCTGGTGACATCTAGTGGAAGCAATAGGAAGTGCCAAAATATTCCTAAACCCCTGTGTTTTTCAATGGGATAGGTTTAAACTCAATACAACACATCAGGTATCCACTTCCTGTCAGAAAATGTCTCAGGGTTTTGCCTGCCAAATGAGTTCTGTTATACTCACAGACACCATTCAAACAGTTTTGGAAACTTTAGAGTGTTTTCTATCCATATATAATAAGTATATGCATATTCTAGTTACTGGGTAGGATTAGTAACCAGATTAAATCGGGTACATTTTTTTTATCCAGACGTGCAAATGCTGCCCCCTAGACCCAACAGGTTAAGATGTGTGCGCTTTTCACATAAATCATTCAATGACAGAATTGTGGAAAAAATTATGTTAAGCATGCTGATCTCAAATTAGAGTACTGTCGTTAATGTACAGACAAAAATGCAGGTTTGACTCTTGGTTCAAGTTTAGGCCTAATGAACACATTACATTGTCATCAATACATGGCATAGGGAGGAGTTCAGAGACCTGGCCGTGTGCTGCCAGGACAACAACCTCTCCCTCAACGTGATCAAGACTAAGGGGATGATTGTGGACTACAGGAACAAGGAGGACCGAGCACGCCCCCCTTCTCATTGACGGGGCTGTAGTGGAGCAGGTTGAGAGCTTCAAGTTCCTTTGTGTCCACATCACCAACAAACTAACATGGTCCAAGCACACCAAGACAGTTTTGAAGAGGGCACGACAAAACCTATTCCCCCTCAAGAGACTGAAAAGATTTGGCATGGGTCCTCAGATCCTCAAAAGGTTCTACAGCTGCACCATCAAGAGCATCCTGACTGGTTGCATCACTGCCTGGTATGGCAACTGCTCGGCCTCCGACCACAAGGCACTACAGAAGGTAGTGCTTGCGGCCCAGTACATCACTGGGGCCAAGCTTCCTGCCATCCAGGACCTCTATACCAGGCGGTGTCAGAGGAAGGCCCTAAACATTGTCAAAGACTCCAGCCACCCTAGTCATCGACTGTTTCCTTTGCTACCGCACGGCAGCAGTACCGGAGCACCAAGAGTAGGTCCAAGAGGCTTCTAAACAGCTTCTACCCCCAAGCCATAAGACTCCTGAACAGCTAATCAAATGGCTACGTAGACTACTTGCTCTACCCCCCCCCCACCCCTTATTTTACGCTGCTTCTACTCTCTGTTATTATCTATGCATAAGTCATTTTAATAACTCCAGCCACATGTATATATTACCTCAATTACCTCGACTAACCGTTGCCCCGCACATTGACTTTGTACCGATACCCGCTGTATATAGGCTCGCTATTGTTATTTTACTGCTGTTTTTTTTTTATTTGTTCCTTTATTTCTTATTTTTTGGGGTAAATTTCTTAAAACTGCGTTGTTGGTTAAGGGCTTGTAAGTAAGTATTTCACTGTAAGGTCTACACCTGCTGTATTCAGCGCATGTGACAAATTCAATTTGATTTCGGAAAATTCTGAAAATATTCAGGCCCCTTGACTTTTTCCACATTTTGTTACGTCACAGCTTTGTTCTAAAATTGAATAAATAAATACAAATTCTCATCAATCTACACTCAATACCCCATAACGACAATGTGAAAACAGGTTTTTAGATTTTTTTGCAAATCTATTAAATACAAAAGCAGATACCTTATTTACATAAGTATTCAGACCCTTCTCCATGAGATTTGAAATTGAGCTCAGATGCATCCTGTTTCCATTGATCATCCTTGAGATGTTTCTACAACTTGATTGAAGTCGATCTGTGGTAAATTCAATTGATTGGACATTGATTTGGAAAGGCAAACACGTCAATAAAAGGTCCCACATTTGACAGTGCATGTCAGAGCAAAAACCAAGCCATGAGGTCAAAGGATTTTTCCATAGAGCTCTGAGACAGGATTGTGCCGAGGCACAGATCTGGGAAAGGGTACCAAAACATTTCTGCAGCATTGAAGGTCCCCAAGAACACAGTGGCCTCCATAATACTTACATGGAAGAAGTTTGGAACCACCAAGACTCTTCCTAGAGCTGGCTGCCCAGCCAATCTGAGCAATTGGGGGAGAAGAGCCTTGGTCAAGGAGGTGACCAAGAAACCGATGGTCACTCTGAGAGAGCTCCAGAGTTCCTCTGTGGAGATTGAAAAACCTTCCAGAAGGACAACCATCTCTGCAGAACTCCACCAATCAGACCTTTATGGTAGAGTGGCCAGATGGAAGCCACTCTTCAGTATAATGCACATGACAGCCCGCTTGGAGTTTGCCAAAAGGCACCAAAAGACTCTCAGAAACAAGATTCTCTGGTCTGATGAAACCAAGATAGAACTCTTTGGCCTGAATGCAAGCGTCTCATCTGGAGGAGGCCTGCACCATCCCTATGATGAAGCATGGTTGTGGCAGCATCATGCTGTGGGGATGTTTTTCATTGACAGGGAGACAAGTCAGGATTGACCAGGTAAGTTGACTGAGAACACATTCTCATTTACAGCAACAACCTGGGGAAAAGTTACAGGGGATGAATGAGCCAATTGTAAACTGGGGATGATTAGGTGGCCATGATGGTATGAGGGTCAGATTGGGAATTTAGCCAGGACACCAGAGTTACCATGGGATCTTTAGTGACCACAGAGAGTAAGGACACACATTTAACATCCCATCCGAAAGATGGCACCCTGCACAGGGCAATGTCCCCAATCACTGCCCTGGGGCATTGGATATTTTTTTAGACCTGAGGAAAGGGTGTCTCCTACTGGCCCTTCACCACCACTTCCAGCAGCATCTGGTCTCCCATTCAGGGACTGACCAGGTGTCACGGTTGTCGTAGGGTTTAGACCAAGACGCAGCGGGAAAATGTATACTCATCTTCTTTTATTAAAGGATAAAGAAGGAAAAACCAAAACAAACACGTATACAAAAAACACGACGACAAAGAACAGGCCGTTAAGGCACAACGCTATACACAGCAACAATCTCCCACAAAATCCCATGACAAAACACATACCTATTTATAGGACCTTCAGAGGCAACGATAGACAGCTGCCTCCAACTGAAGGCCCCAACACCAATGAACTAAACATAGAAATATTAACGACTAGACTGAACATAGAACTAAACTAACATAGAACAATAACCAAAACCCTGGACTAATAAATCAAATACCCCTCTACATAAACAACCACCCCAAACCATATAAACCAAATACCCCCTCTACATAAACACATACACAAACATACCCACCCATACACAAACACACCACATAAAACAAAACCCCCCTGCCACGTCCTGACCAAACTACAATAACAAAATAACCCCTATTACTCGTCAGGACGTGACACCAGGACCAACCCTGCTTAGCTTCAGAAGCAAGCCAGCAGTGGGATGTAGGGTGGTATGCTGCTGGCCAAGATGAACAGAGCAAAGTACAGAGAAATCCTTGATGAAAACCTGCTCCAGAGCGCTCAGGACCTCAAACTGGGGTGAAGGTTCACCTTCCAACAGGACAGCGACCCTAAGCACACAGCCAAGACAACGCAGGAGTGGCTTCAGGACAAGTCTCTGAATGTCCTTGAGTGGCCCAGCCAGAGCCCGGACTTGAACCCAATCGAACATCTCTGGAGAGGCCTGAAAATAGCTGTGCAAGAAAACTCGAGGCTGTAATCACTCCCAAAGTTTCTTCAACAAAGTACCCGAGTGAAGGGTCTGAATACTTACGTGAATGTGATATTTACATTATTTTTTTTTTATAAAGTAGCAAACATTTCTACAAACCTGTTTTTGCTTTGTCATTATGGGATATTGTGTGTAGATTGAGCAAAAAAAACAATTGAATCCATTTTAGAATAAGGCTGTAACGTAATAAAATGTGGAAAAAGTCAATGGGTCTGAATACTTTCCGAATGCACTGTATACATAGATAGATGTTAGAGCATATTCATACAGTAATATACTGTGGTAGACAGGTTTGTCATGAAATCAAGGAGGTGAGAAGACAGGGTAGATAATAAACATACTTTACTCAGGTCACAGCTGATTGGTCTAATGCCAATTTGAGCGGACCAATGAGATGAGATGTGATATCCACAGTGTTGGTATCCAAATGAGAATTACCAGATGTCTGAACGGAGAATGGAACATGTCATGATAACAGTATTAAACACTTGTAGTAGTAAAACTCAACAGACATAAGATAACGACATACTAACAAGGTGTTACATGGGTAACACTTTACTTGTTGGATTCTAGTTCATCTATGACATCACTATAGGATGTAATATTAGGTAACACTTTACTTGACACCCAGTGTCATAACACATTGACACGGTCATAACTATGTCATAATATATCATAACAGCTGACATAACTTGACATCACTTGTCACAATATGGTCATAACACTATCGTGACACATATATTTAGACCTTGTGACATTCTGTATATCGTGTTATTTTATGGCTAGTTATGACACTTACATAAGAGTGTCAAAACCCACAAAACGTACCATGGTAGTTATTTTATGTCGGGCTAAGACACCTATCAAATCCATAGACAGAGCTATGGCTGCAAAGAATGACCATCCATGATATCAAAACTCTATTTTTAGCCTTGTTTTGAGGCTATACAGTGTTTGTTTACAATTGCATTGTTTACAACCATTGGAGTAAAATCAGATTAGGGCTCTATTAAATCCGTATCGCTGAAGCACTAAAGATATTTAAAAGGACATATTCCCGCGTTGGTGGAGACTGCCTGCACGGTAAACGCTGCATAAATCGGCTCAATTGGAAATTATCTCAACATTTCTATTGCACAATCTACAGCCTCATCGCAAGTCAGGCTTCCTTAAAACGGGAATGCCTGGGGAAGATCATTGACGCCTTGCAACACGTAAAACCAATGAAATGCCTTGATTGGGTGGAGCGCAAATAGTGCTCACTAAATGAGTGCCGTAGATGTAAGAGTGAGTGATGAAGCCAGGAAATCTCAGATTAGAACCACATCAAAATATGTTGATGTCTATGTTGTGTATAGAGCACACTTCTGACAAAATAGAATTCAGTTTTTCCTTCAGGTTGTCTTCCATTTTCTGCAATGTTCCAAACTAGCAAACGGAACAACTTTAAAATGTGTCCTTCCCGGTCTGAAAACAATGACTAACACAACATGTAGCACCAATGGGCATGTGGGGGGAGTGTTCTTGAAATGTAACATCCAATAAAAATCGTGCACGCTTTACTCTAGGGTCAAGAACAGAGGAACTGATGAGAATACCTGACTCCTTCCCTGGTTGGTCTAATGCCCAATAGCCACGAAACACCACCAATGACATGAGAGATGATACCCACAGTGTACGTACGTAATTGAGAAACATTACAGTGAATGTGTGAGGATGGATGAGACCATGAGTTTCATAGTGGAAGAACTACCATCTAGTGTTGGAGTACAGCCACTACAGGGGTGATATGAGATTCTCATGTCTCTGTCTTCCTGTACTGTCAGACCCTGTATGTGGAGAGAGGAAGGCTGTCTTCCCTGTACTGTCAGACCCTGTATGTGGAGAGAGGAAGACTATGTTCCCTGTACTGCCAGACCCTGTATGTGGAGAGAGGAAGGCTGTCTTCCCTGTACTGTCAGACCCTGTATGTGGAGAGAGGAAGGCTGTCTTCCCTGTACTGTCAGACCCTGTATGTGGAGAGAGGAAGACTGTCTTCCCTGTACTGTCAGACCCTGTATGTGGAGAGAGGAAGAGTGTCTTCCCTGTACTGTCAGACCCTGTATGTAGAGAGAGGAAGACTGTCTTCCATTAACTGTCAGACCCTGTATGTGGAGAGAGGAAGACTGTCTTCCCTGTACTGTCAGACCCTGTATGTGGAGAGAGGAAGGCTGTCTTCCCTGTACTGTCAGACCCTGTATCTGGAGAGAGGAAGGCTGTCTTCCCTGTACTGTCAGACCCTGTATGTGGAGAGAGGAAGGTGCTGGGTCCCCCTCTCTCTATAGTCTATCTGAGGGTCTTCACTGAGGTTCAGATGTTCACACTCTGTTTCAAAACGTTTTCTCTGAACTGAACACACCCTGGTTTAGTAACTCCTGTTACTACCCGTCACCGTGACCAAAGTTTTATGAATTTACTACCATCTAGCAATGAATAATGGAAACTGCATGAGTGATATTCATGAAGAACATAAATGAATGACACCCTGTCTGCACTTAAGTTGTCATTACCTTCATTGATTCATATTACCTCTATTGAAGGAGTAGTATCTCAAAATATTTTAGCCTGCTCATTGAGTAACACAATCCATTTAAGAGATGATTAGGGCATGAAATTAAATACATGCTAAATGGGGGAGATTTACATGGGGAATCCAAACGCTGGTCTGACCAATCAGATTCCTCGCTTTAAGATCACTTCAATCACGTGGAATGGGATATGTTCCAGGTAGCCTCAGACAGCAACATTGACGTATACGCTGACTCGGTGAGCGAGTTAATTAGAAAGTGCATCTGTGATGTTGTACCCACTGTGACTATTAAAACCTCCCTAACTAGAAACCGTGGATTGATGGCAGCATTCGTGTTCTCAGAGCATGCGCAGACCAGCTGGCTGGTGTGTTGACAGACATATTCAATCAATCCCTATCCCAGTCTGCTGTCCTCACATGCTTCAAGAGGGCCACCATTGTTCCTGTCTCCAAGAAAGCTAAGGTAACTGAACTAAATGACTATCGCCCCGTACCACTCACTTCTGTCATCATGAAGTGCTTTGAGAGACTAGTCAAGGATCACATCACCTCCACCTTACCGGCCACCCTAGACCCACTTCAATTTGCTTACCGGCCCAATAGGTCCACAGACGACACAATCGTCATCACACTGCACACTGCCCTATCCCATCTGGACAAGAGGAATACCTACGAGAGCTTCTGGTCAGCGGGGTGGTGGCACTGGGATCCTCATCTCTCCCAAGTGGACATTCTCTCTTTCTCCCCTGACCCATCTGTCTATCGCCTCCTTTGAATTCCATGCTGTCACAGTTACCAGCCCTTTCAAGCTTAACATCCTTATCATTTATCGCCCTCCAGGTTCCCTTGGAGAGTTCATCAATGAGCTTGACGCCTTGATAAGTTCCTTTCCTGAGGATGGCTCACCTCTCACAGTTCTGGGTGACTTTAACCTCCCCACGTCTACCTTTGACTCATTCCTCTCTGCCTCCTTCTTCCCACTCCTCTCCTCTTTTGACCTCACCCTCTCACCTTCCCCCCCTACCCACAAGGCAGGCAATACGCTTGACCTCATCTTTACTAGATGCTGTTCTTCCACTAATCTCATTGCAACTCCCCTCCCAGTCTCCGACCACTACCTTGTATCATTTTCCCTCTCGCTCTCATCCAACACTTCTCACTCTGCCCCTACTCGGATGGTATTGCGCCGTCCCAACCTTCGCTCTCTCTCTCCCGCTACTCTCTCCTCTTCCATCCTATCATCTCTTCCCTCTGCTCAAACCTTCTCCAACCTATCTCCTGATTCTGCCTCCTCAACCCTCCTCTCCTCCCTTTCTGCATCCTTTGACTCTCTATGTCCCCTATCCTCCAGGCCGGCTCGGTCCTCCCCTCCTGCTCCGTGGCTCGACGACTCATTGCGAGCTCACAGAACAGGGCTCCGGGCAGCCGAGCGGAAATGTAGGAAAACTCGCCTCGCTGCAGACCTGGCATCCTTTCACTCCCACTCTAAATTCCAAGCATCTGCCTCTAACCCTAGGAAGCTCTTTGCCACCTTCTCCTCCCTCCTGAATCCTCCTCCCCCTCCCCCCCTCCTCCCTCTCTGCGGATGACTTCGTCAACCATTTTGAAAAGAAGGTCGACGACATCCGATCCTCGTTTGCTAAGTCAAACGACACCGCTGGTCCTGCTCACACTGCCCTACCCTGTGCTTTGACCTCTTTCTCCCCTCTCTCTCCAGATGAAATCTTGCGTCTTGTGACGGCCGGCTGCCCAACAACCTTCCCGCTTGACCCTATCCTCTCCTCTCTTCTCCAGACCATTTCCGGAGACCTTCTCCCTTACCTCACCTCGCTCATCAACTCATCCTTGACCGCTGGCTACGTCCCTTCCGTCTTCAAGAGAGCGAGAGTTGCACCCCTTCTGAAAAAAACCTACACTCGATCCCTCCGATGTCAACAACTACAGACCAGTATCCCTTCTTTCTTTTCTCTCCAAAACTCTTGAATGTGCCGTCCTTAGCCAGCTCTCCTGCTATCTCTCTCAGAATTACCTTCTTGATCCAAATCAGTCAGGCTTCAAGACTGGTCATTCAACTGAGACTGCTCTTCTCTGTGTCACTGAGGCTCTCCGCACTGCTAAAGCTAACTCTCTCTCCTCTGCTCTCATCCTTCTAGACCTATCTGCTGCCTTTGATACTGTGAACCATCAGATCCTCCTCTCCACCCTCTCCGAGTTGGGCATCTCCGGCGCAGCCCACGCTTGGATTGCGTCCTACCTGACAGGTCGCTCCTACCAGGTGGCGTGGCGAGAATCTGTCTCCGCACCATGTGCTCTCACCACTGGTGTCCCCCAGGGCTCTGTTCTAGGCCCTCTCCTATTCTCGCTATACACCAAGTCACTTGGCTCTGTCATATCCTCACATGGTCTCTCCTATCATTGCTATGCAGATGACACACAATTAATCTTCTCCTTTCCCCCTTCTGATAACCAGGTGGTGAATCGCATCTCTGCATGTCTGGCAGACATATCAGTGTGGATGACGGATCACCACCTCAAGCTGAACCTCAGCAAGACGGAGCTGCTCTTCCTCCCGGGGAAGGACTGCCCGTTCCATGATCTCGCCATCACGGTTGACAACTCCATTGTGTCCTCCTCCCAGAGTGCTAAGAACCTTGGCGTGACCCTGGACAACACCCTGTCGTTCTCCACTAACATCAAGGCGGTGACCCGATCCTGTAGGTTCATGCTCTACAACATTCGCAGAGTACGACCCTGCCTCACACAGGAAGCGGCGCAGGTCCTAATCCAGGCACTTGTCATCTCCCGTCTGGATTACTGCAACTCGCTGTTATCTGGGCTCCCTGCCTGTGCCATTAAACCCCTACAACTCATCCAGAACGCCGCAGCCCGTCTGGTGTTCAACCTGCCCATGTTCTCTCACATCACCCCGCTCCTCCGCTCTCTCCACTGGCTTCCAGTTGAAGCTCGCATCCGCTACAAGACCATGGTGCTTGCCTACGGAGCTGTGAGGGGAACGGCACCTCCGTACCTTCAGGCTCTGATCAGGCCCTACACCCAAACAAGGGCACTGCGTTCATCCACCTCTGGCCTGCTCGCCTCCCTACCTCTGAGGAAGCACAGTTCCCGCTCAGCCCAGTCAAAACTGTTCGCTGCTCTGGCACCCCAATGGTGGAACAAGCTCCCTCACGACGCCAGGACAGCGGAGTCAATCACCACCTTCCGGAGACACCTGAAACCCCACCTCTTCAAGGAATACCTAGGATAGCATAAAGTAATCCTTCTAACCCCCCCTTAAAGGATTTAGATGCACTATTGTAAAGTGGTTGTTCCACTGGATATCATAAACTGAATGTACCAATTTGTAAGTCGCTCTGGATAAGAACGTCTGCTAAATGACTTAAATGTAAATGTCCATCTGGGGGTCTTCACTGAGGTGGAGGATCCCCCTCTCTCTGTCGTCCATCTGGTGGTCTTCACTGAGGTGGAGGGTCCCCCTCTCTCTGTTGTGCATCTGGGGGTCTACACTGAGGTTCAGAGAATAGTCCTTGCAGAAAAATCCACACTTGATAAATGGTTGTAGTGCTGTAATCCCAGACATTTCCAACAGCACATCTTTACAGTGGTTTCTGTCTTTCCTACTGACCCACCAAATAAACACATATCTTTACAGTGGTTTCTGTCTTTCCTACTGACCCAACAAATAAACACACATCTTTAAGCTACATTTTTGGAAGAAAAGTCAAGTGTTGTCTAGGTGGGTCGCAGACACTCTTCTGCTCTTTTTCTGAAATCGAGTGATGCACGACAACGACTGTAACCCTCCAGTGAGGTCAAAGTACTGCGGCCAACATGCACTTATTTTTCTCTGCTTTGTAGCCACTTTTGTCTGCAACTTCTATTTTCTACCACAAGGGCTCTATTCAATCAGATCTGCATTAGCCGACGTCGGCATAGCTGTTGTTTTGGTGGTGTCGAAGGTGGAACTGCGTTAGAGCTGTCAAATCCACAAGCTGCTCCTGGCATTACACCTAAAGCTGGGGTCACGTCTACTCCCACTCCTCCTCTCCGGCGCTCGACGTCACCATTATACAAACCACCAGTCCTGGCATCAATCATTACACGCCCCTGCACGTCATCATCAGACACACTTGGACTCCATTACCTCACTTGTTACCTCCCCTATATCTGGCCTTAGGTTCTTTCCCCAGTCAGAATTGGTTGTGTTTCATGTCTATACGCTACTCGTGTTTGTTATATTGTTCTATGTTCCATTCGTTATTAAAGGATGACATCACAAAACATAAAATGTGGATATCAAAGTTCTGCCTTAAACACTAAATGTTTTTCAGGAAACATATTTAACATATTTAACATATCAGGTAAACAGGATATTAAAGATTTTGTCCAGATAATCTCAGACAGACAAATTGAATTGCAGTTTAACAGTAGTACTTACTACAAAATGAAAGACCAAAGTATGTATCACATTGATGTCATATAATGTGATGACATTACATGACAGATATACTTCCTTTAATGATAATGTCCAGGAGAGTCTTTGTTCTGAATATCACCTCACCTTGCTCTATCAGCCTTCTTTGTAAAACCACAGTGATAGTTCAGTACACCTGGTATGCTCTGCTAGAGACCATGGACCACTGCTCCTCTCATATCTAGGTTAGCAGAAGGCTCTGGACCTATTTGGTTAGATACTGATTTCACAGTTGAGATATACAGGACAGAGAGGGTGTCTTAAAAAAATGATTGTGGCTGGCACGAACATGTGTTTATGTAAGTTTGAAATGTTGAACCTGAACCCTCTGTTCTTGTCACACACACACACGCATGCACACACACAAACATACACACACACTGGCACAGTGTCAATCAACTCAGAGTTTACACTTGCATATTGTGGATATACTTGTACCTAATTCAGCGTATCCAGTAACATTTGTGCATATTGTATACCCAAATAAGGTAATACATGAAATGTAATTTTCATGACTAAGACATGTTAGGTTATTTTAGAGAGATGTCCAGTCAGTAGCTATAGGTATCTGGTGACATGTTTGGAGCCCATCAAGGGGTCTCTAATCTTTTTACATACAAACCTTGCTTTCACTAGGGTTCTGAAAGTCTGGTCTGTTTATATCAGACTGAACACAGGAATTTCCTGGGTTTCCTCCTTTATTAACATACAGTAGTGGGGCTCCTGCTACGGTAAAACAGTGGAGTCCCTGTTGTTTTACCCCAGTATAGTGTAGTATAGTGGTTCACAAACGTTCCTACTTACCCACCAAATAAAGATGTTTTTACAGTGTCATGTCTGTGTTTCCGTTGTTTTGGTCTGAATCTATACCTAGACACCAGAAAGATCACTTTCATTTTTTAAATGTACTTTTAGAATTCCATTCATTTGAAAATAATGCATCTCAATGTGTTTAATGGAGTTAAATGTTTACTTAAATTCAGGAGAGAGGACCAGACCTGAATGCAACTCTTTCAACTAGTCGCCTTGAACGTAGCTCTTCCATCAACTCAACAAGCACCAGCTACTACTAACTGCCAATCATGCTCCACACCTGTCCTCACTCTTCTTAATCACCACAGCCACCGCTACTTAAACCTGACCAAACTAACATCTCTCCTCCACCTTTAGTTCCTCCTGAGGGGGACTATCATCATCATCATCATCATCATCATCATCATCATCATCATCAGCAGCAGCAGCAGCAGCAGCCTACCTACCTACCTACCATGGCCTGATGATGATGTTGACCAAGACTCCAGGCCCAAACTCTACAGTCCACCCCCTGGTTCCTTCATCTACAGTCCTTGGCTTCATCTTGTCAATTCCCATTCTCCTCCTGAATCCCTTCACATCCATTCCAATCCTCTGTGTTCTTGACTCTAGAGTGAAATGTGTAACAAGTTCATCTGGGCAGTATGTGCAGATCAATATCACTACACCAGTGTCCAATAGAGTTATTGAGTGGTGATGAACAGAACACAAAGTAACATATCATGTTATTGTTCTGTATACTGACAACCTGTGTATGATGGTGTATATAGAGTCTGATTCTGTTTCAGCTCTTCACCTGGACTATGAAGGTTAACACAAGGAACTGATACACTAAACAGCCCACACTTGACCATAAACATATTAACTCATGTATGTAAATAAGACCTCAAACTAAAAGGTTTTTCCAAATATGTCATGGCTTCCTCTTCAGTCCACAGCAGAATGTACTGATGTATCCACAATTATGTCATAGAAGGCTCTGTGTTTGTTATGTCAACGAGTCTGATTTTAATAAATGTTAATTAAATGTCTATACAGGGTTTTTGTTCATTCATTTAACACCTTGCTGGATGTTCATTATTTTATGTCATTCGATATTTACTACTAGAAGTGTTCAATAAAGTTCAGACGTCTAGTAGTTCTCATTTGGATACGCCCACTGTAGATATCAACTCTCATATCATTGGTTCGCTCCCATTGGCATTAGGCCAATCAGCTGTGGCCTGTGAGAAAGAAGGCAATATGTTCATTAGTTCCTTCCTCTCGTCCGTCCTCCACATCTGTCTGCTTATGAAAATCCTGTCTAGTACAGTGTTCCACAGATATGTTTTAAAGTCTAAATATATCTATATACCAGAAATATAACTTTAATTTAGAAATGTGTTATTTGTTTAGAATTCCTTTCATTTCAAAATAATTAATCACAATTTCTTTATTTCAACCCAAGAATGAAACTTGCAACATGTTCAGTTATACAGAATATGAAGGACTAATGTCAACATAATAATGACAAGAAATATAATTATTCCAAAAGACATAAAGTGTTACATGTTTTTATTGACTAACCTTTTAGTGAGTTCAGTAGATGGTAACTGTACAAGACCTTGACAACATACAGTATATTCTTTATTAGTGTGCACCATCATGTCTCTCTCCACCTGGGCCTAATATCAGAACATATTCAAAGCAGCTGATAACTAGTTCATGTGTTATATTTGTTAAGGTCAGAGCAGCTGGAGGAAGACTGAGGCTGGTCAGAACAGTATTTAAAGGGTCACCTCTCCCAGCTTCAGTAGGCTCTGACCATCACAGAGAAGATCCTTCACTCACCTCTCAACAGGGAAGACCCTTCACTCTCACCTCTCAACAGGGAAGACCCTTCACTCTCACCTCTCAACAGGGAAGACCATTCACTCTCACCTCTCAACAGGGAAGACCCTTCACTCTCACCTCTCAACAGGGAAGACCATTCACTCTCACCTCTCAACAGGGAAGACCCTTCACTCTCACCTCTCAACTCAACGTCCACTTGTCTTACTCTCCAGAGGTAAGTGATACTTCATGTCTTATGAGAAGAGACAGTGGTCTCTTCATCTGTCTGTCTCAGCTGCAGACCTGGGAACAAATACATGCTTATTTAAGTATTTGTTTGATTATTTTCAAATAATGTGGCTGAATTCAATTACTTCAAGTTGAAGGTATTCAAAAGTATTTTCCAAAACAATTATATAAATGCTAGGCAATTTGTAACATTACAAATACCTCTAGTACCAAACAAACCAGGGTACAAATACATTACAAATACCTCTAGTACCAAACAAACCAGGGTCCAAATACATTACAAATACCTCTAGTACCAAACAAACCAGGGTACAAATACATTACAAATACCTCTAGTACCAAACAAACCAGGGTACAAATACATTACAAATACCTCTAGTACCAAACAAACCAGGGTCCAAATACATTACAAATACCTCTAGTACCAAACAAACCAGGGTCCAAATACATTACAAATACCTCTAGTACCAAACAAACCAGGGGCCAAATACATTACAAATACCTCTAGTACCAAACAAACCAGGGTCCAAATACATTACAAATACCTCTAGTACCAAACAAACCAGGGTCCAAATACATTACAAATACCTCTAGTACCAAACAAACCAGGGTCCAAATACATTACAAATACCTCTAGTACCAAACAAACCTGGGTCCAAATACATGGAGCATTAAAGTACTTGTATGAAAGTTAATAAGAACGTTTTTGTCTGTTTTTACAAACAATCTATTTACACGTATTGCTTTTGGAGGTTGTGTTGTATTACTGTGATGAACTTAAATATTCTATTCCTGTTTTAGTCACTGTCTGTCTGACATTTAACAAATCTGCTACAGTTGATCTCTCAGCTAACCAACTCCAGTGAAAGCTACCCGATAGTTAGAATACGAGTGTTTGAACACTGAAATTGCTTCTTGAGATAAGAATGTCATATAGAAGAGATAGCTGTAGAGATATACATTAGCCTAAATGAATGCTAGGACATTTGGTCCTCATCAGTGGGCTTTCAAGAATAAAAGGTTCATGACTCCTCTGTGGATTTTGGGATGTTGATATGGCTTTGAAGTCTGAAGTCGGAATTCAATCATAACAGATGTTTTTCCGCACTATAATTTCAGAAGAGTGTTTGATTTGAACAGCAGTGTTTCTGGGATTTTTACACTTGATTTAGAAATAAAGAGTCCTGTGGTGTGACCAGTTCAGTACTGACCTAAAATTAGGCCAATTATTAACTCATATGTCAATTCACCGTAACAATTTCCAGTGAAAACCAAGCACACTTCTGAAGGAACAGTGCAGCAGAGTCACATGAACTGATATTTCCTTTCCAGCATTTCCCCTGGACTGCCATGATGATGAGAATGAAGCTGACCTTCATTTTGGCCATCTTACTTTTTCAACTGACCATCTCCGTTAAAGGAGGGGTAAGTGACTTAAAATAAATGCTTTTAAAACACTCAATTCAGGGGTTAATCTCCAAATCTACCAGTATGATATTTACCGTCTTGTTAGTATGTGTCCAACAAAAGTGAGAAACGTTTTTTAAAGTAATCTACAATGCAGTCTTAGCTAAAATGGTTCCAAAAGTGTTCTTTGGCTGTCCCCATAGGAGAGCACTTTTGATTCCAGGTAGAACCTTTTTTGGTTCCAGGTTGAACCTCTTTGGAAAGGGTTCTACATTGAACCCAAAATGGTTATACCTGGAATGAAAAGGGTTCCAGCTGGAACCAAAAAGTGTTCTTCAAAGTGTTCTCTTATGGGGAAAGCCGAAAAACCCATTTAGGTTCTAGATTGCACCTTTTTTTCTAAGAGTGTACATGGCTAATTGAACATGTTTTTTTTTTGCAAGTCATTGAAATAGTTATGAAACAATTGTCTCTCTTTTATACTAACAGGGGAGTAAGTCTAGGACAGCTCAACATGGGGTTAAACAGGTAAAAAAAACTGTAACACTACAAACATTGAAAAAACGTTAGTTTTGTGAATTGTGTCTGGTTATATTGTCTGTATTTGGCCTACTATCTTGCCAGCAGTGGTGGGACAAAATATTGATATTACTATATTATATTGATATTGGTTGATATTGATATGACGAAGACATATAGTGATGTCGGTTTATTCTTCCTCTTAGCCTGCAGTATTATGTCAAAAAAGAATAGATTACTGTTAGTAAATCATTTCCCAAAAAATGGAACCACACAATTCAGGGGTTAAGCTCCAAATCTACCAGTATGATATCTACCATCTTGTTAGTGTCAACAAAAGTGAGAAACGTTTTTTTGAAGTAATCTACAATGCAGTCTTAGCTAAAAGGGTTCCAAAAGGGTTCTTTGGCTGTCCCCATAGGAAAACACTTTTGATTCCAGGTAGAACTTGTTTGGTTCCAGGTTGAACCTCTTTGGAAAGGATTCTTCATTGAACCCAAAATGGTTATACCTGGAACGAAAAGGGTTCCAGCTGGAACCAAAAAGTGTTTTTCAAAGTGTTCTCTTATGGGGAAAGCCGAAAAACCCATTTAGGTTCTAGATTGCACCTTTTTTTCTAAGAGTGTACATGGCTAATTGAACATGTTTTTTTTTTATTGCAAGTCATTGAAATAGTTATGAAACAATTGTCTCTCTTTTATACTAACAGGGGAGTATGTCTACGACAGCTCAACAGGGGGCTAAACAGGTAAAAAAAAATACCACTACAAACATTCAAAAAACGTTAGTTATGTGAATTGTGTCTGGTTATATTGTCTGTATTTGGCCTACTATCTTGCCAGCAGTGGTGGGACAAAATATTGATATTACTATATTATATTGATATTGTTTGATATTGATATGAGGAAGACATATAGTGATCAATGAGCATGTTGTTGTTTAATTAGGCAAAGCTGATATCATCAACTGAAAATGCAACAATTGGATTCAAACAACTTTTCTGTTCCAAATGGAACTGACACCGTTTTAACTACTTTGCAGATATGAAACAAACAGGCAACCAACAGACAATCATAATACCAATTTTATAAGAGGTTTTAAAAATGGATTCTTTTTTACTCAAAGTTTCAATACGTATAGTAAGGCATTGTTGGCAGAATGGATGAATGCAGTCAATGCATGATTAATATAATTGATCAATACATTGCTTCGTAGTCTAATAAGTATTGCTATCAGGTTGTAAATCACAGCTTTGTTTACTGCCTCCAGTCTTTTGGGTGATGCAGAGTTTCAGTATCACTCACTCAATATTTTGGACAAAAACAGACAAAAGACTGGGCATCTCAACACAATCAAACTAGTAAGGGTAATGATCACAGGTCATAATGTGGCTAATAGACTAGCTTATCTATTTATGTATTTTGCAAGATAAACATATAGAGCCTTGTAGCTAGCTTGCTGCTGCAAGGATGTCATATCATCGCGTAGACGAGTGGGTGAGCACAGGTTAGTGGCCGATTTTATCCCCCCAAAACATGTTTTGCAGCTTCGATGGCTACCGCATTTGGTTAGTTAAGAACGTACCGTAAGCTCCCTCCACAGCTAGCATTAAATGTGAGCTATCGAATTACGTACAGTCGTATGAAAAAGTTTGGGCACCCCTCTGAGGCTGCATAATAATTTACTCTGTCATCACAGAAAATGATCACAGTGGCATGCCATTCATTTTCTAATAAAAGCTGAGTACTGGAGTATTGTCCAGACAAAGATTTTTAGTGTAGCAATATTAAGTTGTATGAAATTAAATCAGATGTGAAAAATAGGCTATGCAAGAATTTGGGCACCCTTGTCATTCTGTTGATTTGAATACCTGTAACTACTTAGCACTGATTAATTGGAACATACAATTGGTTTGGTGAGCTCATTAAGCCTTGAACTTCATAGACAAGTGCATCCAATCATGAGAAAAGGTATTTAAGGTGGCCAATTGCAAGTTGTTGTTCTCTTTGACTCTCCTCTGAAGAGTGGCAACATGGGGGCCTCAAAACAACTCTCAAATGACCTGAAAACAAAGATTGTTCAACATTATGGTTTAGAGGAAGGCTACAAAAAGCTATCGCAGAGATGTAAGCTGTCAGGTCCACTGTGAGGAACATAGTGAGGAAATGGAAGACCACAGGTACAATTCTTGTTAAGGCCAGAAGTGGCAGGCCAAGTAAAATATCGGAGAGGCAAAGGCCTGCCACTTCGAGGGTCGCATGGATTCCACTCAATATCAGCAGATTCTTGGGAATAATGTTGAAGAATCAGTCACAAAGTTGAAGTTACGCCGGGCTGGATATTTCAACAAGACAACGACCCTGATGGTGAGAACGGTCAAAAACAGCCCACAGACCACCTCCAAAGACCTTCAACATCATCTTTCTGCAGATGTTGTCACTGTGCATCGTTCAACAATTCAGCGCACTTTGCACAAGGAGAAGCTGTATGGGAGAGTGATGCGGAAGAAGCCTTTTCTGCACACACGCCACAAACAGAGTCGCTTGAGGTATGCAAACGCACATTTGGACAAGCCAGCTTCATTTTGGAATAAGGTGCTGTGGACTGATGAAACAAAAATCAAGTTATTTGGTCATAACAAGGGACGTTATGCATGGCGGCAAAAGAACACAGCGTTCCAAGAAAATCACTTGCTACCCACAGTAAAATTTGGTGGGGGTTCCATCATGGTGTGGGTCTGTGTGGCCAGTGCCAGTACTGGGAATCTTGTTAAAGTTGAGGGTCACATGGATTCCACTCAATATCAGCAGATTCTTGGGAATAATGTTGAAGAATCAGTTACAAAGTTGAAGTTACGCCGGGCTGGATATTTCAACAACCCAAAACACTGCTCAAAATCTACTCGGGCATTTATGCAGAGGAACAAGTACAATGTTCTGGAATGGCCATCCCAGTCCCCAGACCTGAATATCATTGAGAATCTGTGGGATGATTTGAAGCGTGCTGTCCATGCTCGGTAACCATCAAACCTAACTGAACTGGAGATGTTTTGTAAGGAGGAATGGTCCAAAATACCTTCATCCAGAATCCACACACTCATTAGAGGCTATAGGAAGTGTCTAGAGGCTGTTATTTTAGCAAAAGGAGGCTCTACTAAATATTGATGTGATTTTTCTATTGGGGTGCCCAAATTTATGCACCTGTCTAATTTTGTTTTGATGCATATTGCACATTTTTTGTTAATCCAATAAACCTAATTTCACTACTGAAATATTACTGTGTCCATCAGTTATTTGATAGATCAAAATGAAATTGCTGATCCAAACACCCAATTATTTATAAATGGAAATCATGAAAATTGTCAGGGGTGCCCAAACTGTTTCATACGACTGTAGCTCAAACAGTTGGTTTGTTGTCATGGAGGGCGGTCGTGTGTGCTAGCAAAGCAGAGGTCCTGGGTTTGAGCCTCGTGTGAGCCGAAACAGGAGGAAATGGTACTCGCTAAGCAAGCAGCGTGACATTCCGTAAACACTAAAAATAAATGTGACTCACTTAGCTAACTACTATACCGAGCTTGAATGACTGTCATCCACAGTTAGCATATCTCAAGCTGTAAATCTCAATTTAGTTGTAAAAAATGTGTGTTATGGGACAGAAGCAGGCATTGGCAGGCAGGTGCGAGCAGGCTACTACTCCTCATAGTATCAGTGCAATTTTGACTGCCAAAGGGTTTATCTACAGATCCTTCATTAGATTTGTACTTATCTGTCTCTGGCTAACATTCATTGTGGTTGTTGGTGTACTTGTTGTTGATGTGCATAGGCAACTGAGGAAGAGCTAACCTACCTGCTGGTTGTTTGATCAATAGGACTGTAAAGTTCCCAAATGTATGATTACTCCTGTGATATTTCTATATTTGCAGAAAACCATTCAGGTGTATTTTGTGGCTTTTGCTACTACTTTCTAATGGTCTAGTTAAAGTTGCGCTGTTGTTGTTGCCTGTAAACAGATAGTCAAAGTGAATGGCAAAGGCCTCCACTGTGGACTTTTGCATATTGGGCTACTGTAGCTCTAGGCTGGGATTCCCAGAAGCATCGTAGCACTAAGATCATTTTACGTACATTTAGTTTCAATGGAATTAAGAAGATTTTAGTGCTAGAATGCTTTTGGGAAAACTTACCCTGATTGGTTATGGTGGACCGGTCTGTGTAGAGCCTGGGCCTGGACAAGACAGATACGTTTTTCTATGTTTTTATTTACTGCAGTGTCTATTAATTGCCCAAACGCACAGCCACTTTCCCACTCTTATTATTATAGAATTTTTACAAATACCTGACTCTACGTCATATTCAAACATTCTATGAACAAATGTGTGATGTTCATGTTTAATGGGTGTGTGCTCCTTCGAGACACAGATAGTTATGGGCTAAGGGAGAGAGAACTGGTGAGAAAAACAGGAAATGCAATGTAAGAGTACTGGACAGAAAGTTGATTAAAGTGCCCAGGGTTCATATATTCCTCTCACTGGATTCCTCTCTTGTTACTAAGAACATCTAGACCACAGTATGAAAACTAGCATCAACGCAATTCATTCTGGGAGTCTTTTGGAACATAGGGCTGACATTAGGACTCCTGCTTAGTTGCGCATCGCTCTGATGCCTTGCAACGGAAAATAACCGTAACCTAAAGTGTCCAGTTTCACCCGGCAATTTTTTTCCCCAGTCAACAAAGGCATATCTATAATCTATAGTCGAGGAACACCATTTACCAGTTCTCAGGTTAAATGTGTCCTCGTGTTTTTATCCAGGGTCTTTCATTCCAACGATTATCCTACTATTGACATTTTCCACCGGAAAGGGTGTATATGAATAGATTTTAAAAAGATGTAAAGGTTATAAATCTGTGTCAGTTCCTCTTTCAGTTGACCAGTTCTGTAAACACATTGGCTGCTGCTGCATTGCTGCTTCACTAACTTATGCCAGGGGTTCCCAACCTTTACTGTACCCCCACATGTGGAATACCCCTTCATGTGTGTTGTACCAGTAAGCATATGGTCTCATGAGTCTTCTCATGACTACCAGTAATTGTGAACATAAAACAAACTGACAAACAAAGTGATGAAGCAATATGGCAATTACTTTCAGTAGGTGAACATTGGCTACCAGTGAAATAATTTCCTGCCCTAATTTTATGTCTTTATCCATATTGTATCCATATTTTAAATGCTGTGAGTTATGTGACGTTACATACATGATTAGAGATTTGATTAGAAATTACAATATTGGATTGCTCATAATAACTAATGATCTGTCACTTATTGATCTTTTGTTGTTATTTAAGTTTGATTTTGGGGATATCATCAAATTTAAACGGAAGATCGGTCCTGTTTCATTTAACCACTATGTTATTTATGTGGACGATCAAGATATCGAAGGTAAACTTCCTGGACAGGATATTTTTCACTTCTCAGGTAAGTTTACAAAAGTTTCAATAAAACATAAGCCTTTTAAATCCTTTATGTTAAACATTTCTACAACCTTACTCATGAAAAGTATTTTTCCTTTATCAGGTGAAATTAATAACAAACAATATGCAGATTGTGTGTTTGGCAAACTGGAGGAAGTTACAGAAGACAGCACCGCTGAGAAACAAAATTATAGGGATTATGAAGACGAAGTGATGAATTACCAAGACATGGTTAACAAAATTACAACTTTTCACAAAAACTGTCAAAGACAATACAGAGTTGTATCTGCTAATTGTGAGCATCTTGTGACAGTTATTCGCTATGGTTCTGCAACCTGCAGGCAGGTAAGTTTATTTCTTTAATCAAACATTGAGACTCAACAATCTAAAGTTTCTAATCCATATTATAATCCACCAACTGCATTAAAAAGTATTTGCCTTTGATAATTGTTTTAACATCAACTGGAATTTAAAAACATACAAACAGGCTATGTGATATGAATTGCTACAAGATGGTTAGTGGATGTAGGTAACCCCTTAACAAACATGAATCAGTCAATTCCATAGAAATAGAATGAATAGAACAGGCTTGGAAGATCTACTGTAACCCTGGCAATTGTACTGGTAAACCCATGGGTACTCGCAATAGATGCGGTAAAGGAGTCATTGGAATGCAGACGTTCCATTGACCAGATTGGCACCTAATCAACATCTGATCTAACAAAGTGGATATTTGTCAAATCCGTCATGATTTATGTGTTGTAACAGTGGTTACTTAAATCCATGTGGTTACTTAAATCCGACTTGAATATATTTGTCTATTTTCGCTGTAGAATAGAAGTTGTCCCTTTTCAGGTTTAGAAGAAGTGACTCCATACAAACATTATGC
Source organism: Salmo salar (assembly GCF_905237065.1). Lineage (NCBI taxonomy): Eukaryota > Metazoa > Chordata > Actinopteri > Salmoniformes > Salmonidae > Salmo > Salmo salar. The sequence goes on along the minus strand of NC_059455.1, from coordinate 41,386,523 downwards.
TCAGATGTTTACCTCAACATAGTGTGAAAATACATATATAACCAATTTTGCTGGGGGGCAATGAGGAGAACCCGGGATCTTTCACCCACGCGATTCCATGGCAACTCAGCTGTTTTGGTCAAGATTGATTGACTCCTTTACCGCATCTATAGATAAAGAGGTCAATCGAACTTAAGAGTTATATATTGGAAAGAAACCAAGAGACAACAAAAATACTATTTACACTCTTTTCATATATACATATTTATATTATTATGTACAGTTAAATTCAATCTTTAGAAAAATGAGAAGTGTTGTGATACAAGATTATTTTCTATTAGTTTTTTAGGCTAAACTTGTATTTGTTAGTTCAGTTGTAATGTCAGTTGAGTTGACTCAATAAATTACAGCACAGATTGAAGGGTACACTACCTGCTTTTACTTTCTGGCATTGGTACACTCAAAATGGCTGCCAGTTCATTCTATGGTCAATTCCAATTGATACTGTATTCCCTCTAATTGTAATTGTGATTAGAATTTCATTAACCTTCCTGAATTGAAATAATTGATCCCAACCCTGGAGTGTATCACCTGATTTGTCTCTTCTCAACCGTCCATAGGAAGATACCAATGCCTTCACCAAATGTCTGGCTAAATATTTATGCAATATAACATCGACCCTATTTCCACTTAAGGAAAATAAGAGGGGGCTTGACAGAAGAGGTCTTGGTCTCCTGCGTGATGAAATCCACGCCAACCAGGGTGCACCAGCTGCTTGAATTCTAAACTTCGGATATGTTCTCTCTCTCTTCCATCCTCTCTGTCTCTGTATGAAGTGAGGTCTAAACCTCTCAGATGTTCTCTCTCTCTTCCATCCTCTCTGTCTCTGTATGAAGTGAGTTCTAAACCTCTCAGATGTTCTCTCTCTTCCATCCTCTCTGTCTCTGTATGAAGTGAGGTCTAAACCTCTCAGATGTTCTCTCTCTCTTCCATCCTCTCTGTCTCTGTATGAAGTGAGTTCTAAACCTCTCAGATGTTCTCTCTCTCTTCCATCCTCTCTGTATGACATGAGGTCTAAACCTCTCAGATGTTCTCTCTCTTCCATCCTCTCTGTCTCTGTATGAAGTGAGGTCTAAACCTCTCAGATGTTCTCTCTCTCTTCCATCCTCTCTGTCTCTGTATGAAGTGAGGTCTAAACCTCTCAGATGTTCTCTCTCTCTTCCATCCTCTCTGTCTCTGTATGAAGTGAGGTCTTCATAATAATAAAACATGAGCAAGAATTCTGTTTTCTGTCTGTTTTATTGTCTGTTGACTGCATCCACATCCATGTTTTAGAGTGAGAGAAGCAGAATATATTAAGACTTTACATTAGGGTACAATCTACCCTGAGCAAGGCAGTTAACCTACTGTTCCCCGGGTGCCGAAGACATGGCTGTCGATTAAGGCAGCCCTCCGCACCTCTCTGATTCAGAGGGGTTGGGTTAAATGCTGAAGACACATTTCAGTTGAATGCATTCAGTTGTACAACTGACTAGGTATCCCCCTTTCCCTTTCCCTTTCACATAGTCTATAAAGGGTTTGTCAATGAACTGTTAACATTTTAGAAATAAGGGGTTATCCAGTGTTACTAAGATTATGGTCACACAATTTCAGTTGTGAATTTAGAAAGGATAACAAAGTAATGTATTGGTAATATGGTGTTTCCATAGAAATTGAATCGACTAAATCTGACTGGATAATATTTATATGGGTCCTGGACTTTCTGACGGGCCGCCCCCAGGTGGTGAAGGTAGGAAACAACATCTCAACTTCGCTGATCCTCAACACTGGGGCCCCACAAGCATGCTTGCTTAGTCCCCTCCTGTACTCTCTGTTCACCCATGACTGTTTGGCCAACTCAATCATCAAGTTTGCAGACGAAACAACAGTAGTGGGCTTGATTACCAACAACGATGAGACAGCCTACACAGAGGAGGTGAGGGCACTCGGAGTGTGGTGTCAGGAAAACAACCTCTCACTACAAAACTAAGGAGATAATACTAAGGAGATAATAACCTCTCACAACAAAACAAAGGAGATAATCGTGGACTTCAGGAAACAGCAGAGGGAGCACCTCCCTATCCACATAGACAGGACAGTAGTGGAGAAGGTGGAAAGTTTTAAGTTCCTCGGCGTACACATCACGGACAAACTGAAATGGTCCACCCACACAGACAGCGTGGTGAAGAAGATGCAACTGCACCTCTTCAACCTCAGGAGGCTGAAGAAATGTGGTTTGTCACCTAAAACCCTCTCAAACTTTTACAGATGCACAATCAAGAGCATCCTGTCGGGCTGTATCACCGCCTGGTACGGCAACTGCACCGCCCACAACCGCAAGGCTCTCCAGAGGGTGGTGAGGACTGCACAACAGCCATCACTAACACAGAGAGGCTGCTGCCTGCATACAGGATTGGAATCATTGGCCACTTTAATAAATTGAACACTAGTCACTTTAATAATGCCACTTTATTAATATTAACATATCTTGCATTACTCATCTCATATGTATATACTGTATTTTAAACCATCTATTTCATCTTGACTGTGCCGCTCGGTCATCGCTCATCCATATATTTATATGTACATATTCTTATTCCATCCCTTTACTTAGATTTGTGTGTGTTAGGACGTTGTTGTGCAGTTGTTAGATTACTTGTTAGATATTGCTGCACTGTCGAAACTAGAAGCACAAGCATTTCGCTACGTTCGCAATAACATCTGCTAACCATGTGTATGTGACCAATATACTTGGATTTGATTTGATTTAATGATTATCACTGATGTAATAGTTGAATCCAAACAGTAGATGGCAGACGATGTACAACATTAAGACCTTTGGACTACTCTAGTGTATTACAGTAGCCTACTTATCTTTGTCTAGAGTAGACTCTAGTATCCACCTAGAGTCTACTGACCCACCGGTGGGTCAGTCTGAGTAACATAATAAAAACATCCCCATCAAAATCTGTCAGTTTAAACTAGACATATCTGTTTTTTTGCATGGACTCCATCGTAATCTACCGCATCCGCCTATATTCAGCATCTGCGGTGGAAGGTGGTTGAGCTACAGCGGTGTTTGTCAGACCATGAGACATCCCGAAAATCAGTCTTCTCATGAGAAAGTCTGTACAGTGCATTCGGAAAGTATTCAGACCCCTTGACTTTTTCCAAATTGTGTCACTTTACAGCCTTGTTCTAAAATGGATTAAATAAAAAAAATCCTCATCAATCTACACACAATACTCCATAATGACAAAGCAAAAAATGTTTTTGCAAATGTATTAAAAAGAGAAAACGTATTTACATAAGTATTCAGACCCTTTGGTACTTAAAAAATTCTGCAGCATTGAAGGTCCCCAAGAACACGGTGGCCTCCATCATTGTTAAATGGAAGAAGTTTTGTCATTTTGGGGTGTTGTGTGTAGATTGATGAGGACAAAAAACTATTTAACACATTTTAGAATAAGGCTGAAACATAACAAAATGTGGAAAAAGTGAAGGAGTCTGAATACTTTCCAAAGACACTGTATATATATATATATATATATATATATATATATATATATATATATATATATATATATATATATATATATATATATATATATATATACCTAAAGGGGTCCTAAAATTCCAAATGAAATGAAATAGCTAAATGATCCATGGTATCACCATCTTAAAACAATTCCATATGTCAGCTTTGAACCCCCCATCCCCCTTAACGACTTAGACTTTTAAGAATGAGTGTATTACATGAGCCTCATATCTTGACCAATGAAAAACTATATGATAACTATTTCTATGACCTAAGTGCTATCTGATTCTTAAAAAAAAATAAAAAAGATGTATCCTTTATTTAACTGGGCAAGTCAGTTAAGAACAAATTCTTATTTACAATGACGGCCTACCAAAAGGAAAAAGGCCTCCTGCGGGGATGGGGCTGGGATTAAAAATAAAAATAAATGATTTAAAAATACAGGACAAAACACACGACACTACATAAAGAGAGACCTCAGAAGACAACATAGCAAGGCAGCAACACATGACAACACAGCATGGTCGCAACACAACATGACAACAACATGGTAGCAACCCAACATGGCAGCAGCACAACATGGTAGCAGCACAAAACAGGGTACAAACATTATTGGGCACAGACAACAGCACAAAGGGCAAGAAGGTAGAGACAACAATACATCATGCAAAGCAGCCACAACTGTCAGTAAGAGTGTCCATGATTGAGTCTTTGAATGAAGAGATGGAGATAAAACTGTCCAGTTTGAGTGTTTGTTGCAGCTCGTTCCAGTCGCTAGCTGCAGTGAACTGAAAAGACGTGCAACCCAGGGATGTGTGTGGTGTGGGGACCTTTAACATTTACATTACATTTAAGTCATTTAGCAGACGCTCTTATCCAGAGCGACTTACAAATTGGTGCATTCACCTTATGATATCCAGTGGAACAACCACTTTACAATAGTGCATCTAAATCTTTTAAGGGGGGGGTTAGAAGGATTACTTTATCCTATCCCAGGTATTCCTTGAAGAGGTGGGGTTTCAGGTGTCTCCGGAAGGTGGTGATTGACTCCGCTGTCCTGGCGTCGTGAGGGAGCTTGTTCCACCATTGGGGTGCCAGAGCAGCGAACAGTTTTGACTGGGCTGAGCGGGAACTGTGCTTCCTCAGAGGTAGGGAGGCGAGCAGGCCAGAGGTGGATGAACGCAGTGCCCTTGTTTGGGTGTAGGGCCTGATCAGAGCCTGAAGTTACGGAGGTGCCGTTCCCCTCACAGCTCCGTAGGCAAGCACCATGGTCTTGTAGCGGATGCGAGCTTCAACTGGAAGCCAGTGGAGAGAGCGGAGGAGCGGGGTGACGTGAGAGAACTTGGGAAGGTTGAACACCAGACGGGCTGCGGCGTTCTGGATGAGTTGTAGGGGTTTAATGGCACAGGCAGGGAGCCCAGCCAACAACGAGTTGCAGTAATCCAGACGGGAGATGACAAGTGCCTGGATTAGGACCTGCGCCGCTTCCTGTGTGAGGCAGGGTCGTACTCTGCGAATGTTGTAGAGCATGAACCTACAGGATCGGGTCACCGCCTTGATGTGACTGGCAGAACGGGTGTTGTATCTGGAGGATGAGGGCTGCAGTAGATATCTCATATAGGGGGGAGTGAGGCCTTAGAGGGTTTTATAAATAAGCAACAACAGGTATACAGAGTTGACCAGTTCACAGAAGAGTATAGAGTGCAGTGATGTGTCCTATAAGGAGCATTGGTAGCAAATCTGATGGTCGAATAGTGAAGAATATCTAGCCGCTCAAAAGCACCATTACCGGCCGATCTATAAATTACGTGTCCATAATCTAGCATGTGTAGGATGGTCATCTGAATCAGGGTTAGTTTGGCAGCTGGGGTGAAAGAGGAGTCTAGATTTAACTTTAGCCTGCAGCTTTGATATGTGCTGAGAGAAGAACAGTGTACCATCTAGCCATACTCCCAAGTACTTGTATGAGGTGACTACCTCAAGCTCTAAACCCTCAGAGGTAGTAATCACACACGTGGCGAGAGGGGCATTCTTCTTACCAAACCACATGACCTTTATTTTGGAGGTGTTCAGAACAATGTTAATGGCAGAGAAAGCTTGTTGGAAACAAAGAAAGCTTTGACGTAGAACGTTTACAAATCCGGGGAGGGGCCAGCTGAGTATAAGACTATCATCTGCATATAAATGGATGAGATAGCTTCCAACTGCCTGAGCTATGTTGCTGATGTACATTGAGAAGAACGTGGGGCCTAGGATCGAGCCTTGGGGTACTCCCTTGGTGACAGGCAGTGGCTGGGACAGCAGATGTTCTGACTTTTTACACTGCACTCTTTGAGAGAGGTAGCCCGCAAACTAGGCCATAGACTGCTCAAAGACACCAATACTCCTTATCCGGCCCACAAGAATGGAATGGTTTACCGTATCAAAAGCTTAGGCCAAGTCAATAAAATAGCAGCACAGCATTTCTTAGAATCAAGGGCAATGGTGACATCATTTAGGACCTTTAAGGTTGCAGTGACACATCCATAACCTGAGCAGAAACCAGATTGCTTATCAGAGAGAATACTATAGGCATCAAGGAAGCCAGTCAGTTAATTATTGACAAGTTTTTCCAACACTTTTGAGAAACAGGGCAAAAAAGAAATTCTAACTCGACCCCTGACACATACCTTCCTGTATCCAATACAGTAGCCTATCAGTGGACAAGATGGAGTTATGACCGTATTGGTTAAAACCACCATGCACTCCTATTAATTAGATTTTATACATCATCACTGTATGTCTAATAAATGTCTGTGTGTCATTTATTTCCCTGAGCCTCCTTTTGCCATTGAAATGTTCAGTCTGATCTTGTGGGCGTGTTGATACAACTTTAAATATATTTACATACACAGCCCTGTTTGGTTGATAAGATCCTATAGACTCTAGAGCCTACCCCATTTATCCCTTCAAAGTAAGAAGAAACATATGCAAATATAATTACTGATCATTGGTCAGAATAATCAGATCAGATTGTGATGTCATGCTGTGGGCCAAAAACCCCATCCCACCTGAACAGGCTGAAAATCCAGACGTTTTAATTCCCTGTACCTTCCTCTCCCCATGTACAGGGTCTGACAGTACAGGGAAGACAGCCTTCTTCTCTCTACATACAGGGTCTGACAGTACAGGGAAGACAGCCTTCTTCTCTCTACATACAGGGTCTGTCAGTACAGGAAGACAGCCTTCCTCTCTCTACATACAGGGTCTGACAGTTCAGGGAAGACAGTCTTCCTCTGTCCACATACAGGGTCTGACAGTACAGGGAAGACAGTCTTCCTCTCTCTACATACAGGGTCTGACAGTTCAGGGAAGACAGCCTTCCTCTCTCCACATACAGGGTCTGACAGTACAGGGAAGACAGTCTTCCTCTGTCCACATACAAGGTTCGGTGGGGAAGACGACAATGCAAATAGTCTGGGTAGCCACTTGATTAGCTGTTCAGCAGTCTTATGGCTTGGGGGTAGACGGTGTTAAGAAGCCTTTTGAACCAAGACTTGGTCCTCCGGTACCGCTTGCCGTGCGGTAGCAGAGAGAACAGTCTATGACTAGGGTGGCTGGAGTCTTTGGCAATTCCTCTGACACTGCCTGGTCTAGAGGTCCTGCATGGCAGGAAGCTTGGCCCCAGTGATGTACTGGAACGCCCTCTGCAGCACCTCGCGGTTGGAGGCCGAGCAGTTGCCATACCAGGCGGTGATGCAACCAGTCAGGATGCTCTTGATGGTGCAGCTGTAGAATGTTTTGAGGATCTGAGGACCCAAGCCAAATATATTCAGTCTGCTGAGGGGGAATAGGCATTGTCGTGTCCTGTTCACGACTGTCTTGGTGTGTTTGGGCCATGATAGTTTGTTGGTGATGTGGATCTTGAAGCTCTCAACCTGCTCCAATAAACCCCTGTCTGACATTACAGGGAAGACAGCCTTCCTCTCTCTACATACAGGGTCTGACAGTACAGGGAAGACAGCCTTCCTCTCTCTACATACAGGGTCTGACAGTACAGGGAAGACAGCCTTCCTCTCTCTACATACAGAGTCTGACAGTTCAGGGAAGACAGCCTTCCTCTCTCTACATACAGGGCCTGACAGTACAGGGAAGATAGTCTTCCTCTCTCCACATACAGGGTCTGACAGTACAGGGAAGACAGCCTTCCTCTCTCCACATACAGGGTCTGACAGTACAGGGAAGACAGCCTTCCTCCATCCACATACAGGGTCTGACAGTACAGGGAAGACAGCCTTCCTCTCTCCACATACAGGGTCTGACAGTACAGGGAAGACAGCCTTCCTCTCTCCACATACAGGGTCTGACAGTTCAGGGAACATAGCCTTCCTCTCTCTACATACAGGGTCTGACAGTACAGGGAAGACAGAGACATGAGAATCTCATATCACCCCTGTAGTGGCTGTACTCCAACACTAGATGGTAGTTCTTCCACTATGAAACCCATTGTCTCATGTATTCTCACACGTTCTCTGTAATATCTCTCAATTGCGTCGTACTGGACAGTATGTGAAAATCAATATCACTACCCCAGTGTCCAATAGAGTTATTAAGTGGTGATGAACAGAACACAAAGCAACATATATCATGTTATTGTTCTGTATACTGACAACCTGTGTATGATGGTGTATATAGAGTCTGATTCTGTTTCAGCTCTTCACCTGGGACTATGAAGATTGGCAGACGGCAGGGAGAGGTGAGAGGTGAGAGGTGAGAGTAGTGGTGATTGAAGGGAGATATCTTGCAGCCCGCTGGCTCCACCCCAAAGCCTTATATGGACTTCCTGCCCCAAAAAGGCAAGCCTGTGGACCATTAAACCAGGGAGTGCTTGGGGATAAAAAAGGAAGCGGGCTGCACAAACAGAGGGAGGACTGAGAGGAAAACATGTGGTATGGAGAGTGTGAGAAGACAGAATTATCTGTGTGATTACCCATTGTGACCTGGACTGTCTGATTACCCTCCCCCTGTGTACTGAACAAGTTTGGCTGAGGACCTGAGGTTTAGGATTACCCCTGGAGGATGGAATGGACAACAAGAACTGATTGTTGAATTCCCCCCTTTCCCACAGTGTGCAAATCTCCCTAATAAATTCCCCATTTGTATTCTAGTTGTGCTTCCTGTGCGAGTTTGGTTATTGAACTTGGTGATGTGGAAACCCTACCCCCTTGAACCTGCTACAGAAGGTTAACAAGGAACTGATCAACTAAACAGCCCACACTGGAACATCAACATATTATTAATTCATGTACGTAAATAAGACCACAAAGGTTTTTGCAGATATGTCATGGCTTCCTCTTTAGTCCACAGTAGAATGTACTGGTGTATCTCCAGATATGGCATGGAAGGTTCTGTGTTCATTATGTTAATGCGTCTGATTTTAATAAATGTTAATCAGTCTAGCTATAACAGTGTAGCTTCTGTCCCTCTCCTCGCCCCTACCTGGGTTCGAACCAGGAACCCTCTGCACACATCGACAACAGCCAACCTCGAAGCATCGTTACCCATCGCTCCACAAAAGCCACGGCCCTTGCAGAGCAAGGGGAACAACTACTTCAAGGTCTCAGAGTGAGTGACGTCACCGATTGAAATGCTATTAGTGCGCAGCCTGCTAACTAGCTAGCCATTTCACATTGGTTACACTAGCTCTTTGTTCATGAATGTATTACTTGCTAGTATTTAACTATCGTATGTCTGTTGAGTTTTACGACTAGAAGTGTTTAATAATGTTCCATTCTCCATTCAGTTTAGTAATTCTCATTTGGATACGCACACTGTAGATATCAACTCTTATCTCATTGGTCCACTCAAACTAGCATTAGACCAATCAGCTGTGACCTCTTAGAAATGGCATTATATGTTTATTATCTACCCTGTCTTCCCACCTCCTTGATTTCATGACAAACCTGTCTACCACAGTATATTACTGTATGAATATGCTCTAAACACGTCTAATTGACCAGAAATACAACAATACATCTCTGTCTATTAGCAAATATGTATACAGTGAGGGAAAAAAGTATTTGATCCCCTGCTGATTTTGTACGTTTGCCCACTGACAAAGAAATTATCAGTCTATAATTTTAATGGTAGGTTTATTTGAACAGTGAGAGACAGAATAACAACAAAAAAATCCAGAAAAACGCATGTCAAAAATGTTATAAATTGATTTGCATTTTAATGAGGGAAATAAGTATTTGACCCCCCTGCAAAACATGACTTAGTACTTGGTGGCAAAACCCTTATTGGCAATCACAGAGGTCAGACGTTTCTTGTAGTTGGCCACCAGGTTTGCACACATCTCAGGAGGGATTTTGTCCCACTCCTCTTTGCAGATCTTCTCCAAGTCATTAAGGTTTCGAGGCTGACGTTTGGCAACTAGAACCTTCACCTCCCTCCACAGATTTTCCATGGGATTAAGGTCTGGAGACTGGCTAGGCCACTCCAGGACCTTAATGTGCTTATTCTTGAGCAACTCCTTTGTTGCCTTGGCCATGTGTTTTGGGTCATTGTCATGCTGGAATACCCATCTATGACCCATTTTCAATGCCCTGGCTGAGGGAAGGAGGTTCTCACCCAAGATTTGACGGTACATGACCCCGTCCATCGTCCCTTTGATGCGGTGAAGTTGTCCTGTCCCCTTAGCAGAAAAACACCCCCAAAGCATAATGTTTCCACCTCCATGTTTGACGGTGGGGATGGTGTTCTTGGGGTCATAGGCAGCATAAGTATTTGACCCCCTCTTAATCAGAAAGATTTCTGGCTCCCAGGTGTCTTTTATACAGGTAACGAGCTGAGATTAGGAGCACACTAATCTCAGCTTGTTACCTGTATAAAAGACACCTGTCCACAGAAGCAATCAATCAATCAGATTCCAAACTCTCCACCATGGCCAAGACCAAAGAGCTCTCCAAAGATGTCAGGGACAAGATTGTAGACCTACACAAGGCTGGAATGGGCTACAAGACCATCGCCAAGCAGCTTGGTGAGAAGGTGACAACAGTTGATGCGATTATTCGCAAATGGAAGAAACACAAAAGAACTGTCAATCTCCCTCGGCCTGGGGCTCCATGCAAGATCTCACCTCGTGGAGTTGCAATGATCATGAGAACGGTGAGCAATCAGCCCAGAACTGCACGGGAGGATCTTGTCAATGACCTCAAGGCAGCTGGGACCATAGTCACCAAGAAAACAATTGGTAACACACTACGCTGTGAAGGACTGAAATCCTGCAGCGCCCGCAAGGTCCTCCTACTCAAGAAAGCACATATACATGCCCGTCTGAAGTTTGCCAATGAACATCTGAATGATTCAGAGGACAACTGGGTGAAAGTGTTGTGGAAAAGCTCTCGCCAGTTTTGTACAGTGCGACTCAGACCAGAGCATACCGGAACTATTTTCTCTCCATATCCCCGGATTTCTACCGCAGGCTCTGGACATTTACACCTGGATCTTGCAGCTAGGTAGCTGCTATCCGAGTGACTATTGGCTAACGTCGGTCCCGGAGCTAACATCAATTATTCCGAAGCTAGCCTGCTGAAGAGTCCATCAGCCACTCCTGGGCTACAATCACCTATCCGGACCCGTTTTACTGCCGATGCAGAGCCCCATCAAGCTTTCATGACTGGACTACCGACGTTATCTGCCCGAGGGAGATATCCAACTGGCCCCTCCTTCGCGACGTAACCTGAAAGCCCATCTGCGGCCTGCTAATCGTTAGCTGTCTTATCGGCTGCCATCTGCCATAGCCTTCCCTGTGGCTCAGTTGGTAGAGCATGGTGTGTGCAACACCAGGGTTGTGGGTTCGATTCCCACGGTGGGCCAGTCCCCAAAAATATGCATGAAATGAAATCTATGCATGCACTACTGTAATTCGCTCTGGATAAGAGCGTCTGCTAATTAACTAAAATGTAAAATCTGAATAGCTCTATTCGGACAATTTTCTTGGGCCACTATAACTATAACTACTTTGCCAATTGGACTGGTCCCCCCTACAACACGGAACCCCACTAATCTACAGACGGAAACGCACGAGGTGGCTAAAAACAGACCTCCCTCCATCTTCTGCCAGTTTGCTACCTATGGCTCGGCTAGCTGTCTGAATCTCACTGTCCTTTATGGTCACTCAGCTAAGCATGCCTCTCCTTAATAATGTCAATATTCCTTGTCCATTGCTGTTCTGGTTAGGGTTTATTGGCTTATTTCACTGTAGAGCCTCTAGCCCTGCTCATTATACCTTATCCAAACTTTCAGTTCCACCACCCACACATGCTATGACATCTTCTGGTTTCAATGTTTCCAGAGACAATATCTCTCTCATCATCACTCAATGCCTAGGTTTACCTCCACTGTATTCACATCCTACCATACCTTTGTCTGTATATTATACCTTGAAGCTATTTTATCGCCCCCAGAAACCTGCTCCTTTTACTCTCTATTCCGGACGTCATAGACGACCAATTCTCATAGCTTTTAGCCGTACCCTTCACCTACACCTCCTCTGTTCCTCTGGTGATGTAGAGGTGAATCCAGGCCCTGCAGTGCCTAGCTCCACTCCTATTCCCCAGGCGCTCTCTTTTGATTACTTCTGTAACCGTAATAGCCTTGGTTTCATGCATGTTAACCTGTTAGGGCTAGGGGGCAGTATTTACACGGCCGGATAAAAAACGTACCCGATTTAATCTGGTTATTACTCCTGCCCAGAAACTAGAATATGTATATAATTATTGGCTTTGGATAGAAAACACCCTAAAGTTTCTAAAACTGTTTGAATGGTGTCTGTGAGTATAACAGAACTCATATGGCAGGCAAAAACCTGAGAAGATTCTGTACAGGAAGTGCCCTCTCTGACCATTCCTTGGGCTTCTTGACTCTTTTTATTGAAAGCTCAGGATCTTTGCTGTAACGTGACACTTCCTACGGCTCCCATAGGCTCTCAGAACCCGGGAAAAAGCTGAATGATGTCGAGGCAGCCCCTGGCTGAAAACATTAGCGCCTTTGGTAAGTGGTCTATCAGAGGACAATGAGACTGAGGCGCGTGCACGAGGCGACCCCATGTTTTTATTTTCGCTCTCTTTGTACTAAAAGACAGATTCCCGGTCGGAATATTATCGCTTTTTTACGAGAAAAATGGCATAAAAATTGATTTTAAACAGCGGTTGACATGCTTCGAAGTACGGTAATGGAATATTTAGAATTTTTTTGTCACGAAACGCGTCGGGCGCATCACCCTTCTTTACACTTCGGATAGTGTCTTGAACACACGAACAAAACAGAGGATATTTGAACATAACTATGGATTATTTTGAACCAAACCAACATTTGTTATTGAAGTAGAAGTCCTGGGAGTGCATTCTGATGAAGAACAGCAAAGGTAATAACATTTTTCTTATAGTAAATCTGACTTTGGTGAGTGCCAAACTTGGTGGGTGTCTAAATAGCTAGCCCTGTGATGCCGGGCTATCTACTTAGAATATTGCAAAATGTGCTTTCACCGAAAAGCTATTTCAAAATCGGACATAGCGAGTGCATAGAGGAGTTCTGTATCTATAATTCTTAAAATAATTGTTATGTTTTTTTGTGAACTTTTATCATGAGTAATTTAGTAAATTCACCGGAGGTTTGCGGGGGGTATGCTAGTTCTGAATGTCACATGCTAATGTAAAAAGCTGGTTTTTGATATAAATATGAACTTGATTGAACAAAACATGCATGTATTGTATAACATAATGTCCTAGGCGTGTCATCTGATGAAGATCATCAAAGGTTAGTGCTGCATTTAGCTGTGGTTTGGGTTTATGTGACATTATATGCTAGCTTTAAAAATGGGTGTCTGATTATTTCTGGCTGGGTACTCTGCTGACATAATCTGACATTTTGTTATGCAAATGGCGATAGGATTTTTCGCTAGAGCCCGACCAGGGGTTAAAATGGTGTAAAATAGTCATATGTTTGAGAAATTGAAGTAATAGCATTTCTAAGGTATTTGAATAACGCGCCACAGGATTCCACTGGCTGTTACGTAGGTGGGACGATTTCGTCCCACCTTCCCTAGAGAGGTTAACATTAGAAGCCTCCTCCCTAAGTTTGTTTTATTCACTGCTTTAGCACACTCTGCCAACCCAGATGTCCTAGCCGTGTCTGAATCCTGGCTTAGGAAGTCCACCAAAAACTCTGAAATCTTCATCCCTAACTACAACATTTTCAGACAAGAAGCATGGCCAAAGGGGGCGGTGTTGCAATCTACTGCAGAGATAGCCTGCAGAGTTCTGTCCTACTTTCCAGATCTGTACCCAAACAATTTGAACTTCTACTTTTAAAAATCCATCTCTCTAAAAACAAGTCTCTCACCGTTGCCGCCTGCTATAGACAACCCTCTGCCCCCAGCTGTGCTCTGGACACCATATGTGAACTGATTTTCCCCCATCTATCTTCAGAGCTCATGCTGCTAGTTGACCTAAACTGGGACATGCTTAAGACCCCAGCCATCCTACAATCTAAGCTTGATGCCCTCAATCTCCCACAAATTATCAATGAACCTACCAGGTACCACCCCAAAGCCGTAAACACGGGCACCCTCATAGATATCATCCTAACCAACTTGCCTTCTAAATACACCTCTGCTGTTTTCAACCAAGATCTCAGCGATCACTGCCTCATTGCCTGCATCCGTAATGGGTCAGCGGTCAAACGACCTCCACTCATCACTGTCAAACACTCCCTGAAACATTTCAGTGAGCAAGCCTTTCTAATCGACCTGGCCCGGGTATCCTGAAAGGATATTGACCTCATCCCGTCAGTAGAGGATGCCTAGTTATTTTTTTTAAAATGCTTTCCTCACCATCTTAAATAAGCATGCCCCATTCAAGAAATGTAGAACCAGGAACAGATATAGCCCTTGGTTCTCTCTAGACCTGACTGCCCTTAACCAACACAAAAACATCCTGTGGCGTTCTGCATTAGCATCGAACAGCCCCCGTGATATGCAACTTTTCAGGGAAGTTAGAAACCAATATACACAGGCAGTTAGAAAAGCCAAGGCTAGCTTTCTCAAGCAGAAATTTGCTTCCTGCAACACAAACTCAAAAAAGTTCTGGGACACTGTAAAGTCCATGCAGAATAAGAACACCTCCTCCCAGCTGCCCACTGCACTGAGGATAGGAAACTCTGTCACCACTGATAAATCCACTATAATTGAGACTTTCAATAAGCATTTTTCTACGGCTGGCCGTGCTTTCCACCTGGCTACCCCTACCGTGGTCAACAGCACTACATCCCCCACAGCTACTTGCCCAAGCCTTCCCCATTTCTCCTTCTCCCAAATCCAGTCAGCTGATGTTCTGAAAGAGCTGCAAAATCTGGACCCCTACAAATCAGCTGGGCTAGACAATCTGGACCCTTTCTTTCTAAAATTATCTGCCGAAATTGTTGCAACCCCTATTACTAGCCTGTTCAACCTCTCTTTCGTGTCATCTGAAATTCCCAAAGATTGGAAAGCAGCTGCTGTCATCCCACTCTTCAAAGGAGGGGACACTCTTGACCCAAACTGCGACAGACCAATATCTATCCTACCCTGCCTTTCTAAAGTCTTCGAAAGCCAAGTCAACAAACAGATTACCGACCATTTCGAATCCCACTGCACCTTCTCCGCTATGCAGTCTGGTTTCAGAGCTGGTCATGGGTGCACCTCAGCCAAGCTCAAGGTCCTAAACTATATCTTAACCGCAATCGATAAGAAACAATACTGTGCTGCCGTAGTCATTGACCTGGCCAAGGCTTTCGACTCTGTCAATCACCACATCCTCATCGGCAGACTCAATAGCCTTGGTTCCTCAAATGATTGCCTCGCCTGGTTCACCAACTACTTCTCTGATAGAGTTCAATGTGTCAAATTGGATGGCCTGTTGTCCGGGCCTCTGGTAGTCTCTATGGGGGTGCCACAGGGTTCAATTCTTGGGCCAACTCTTTTCTCTGTATACATCAATGATGTCGCTCTTGCTGCTGATAAGTCTCTGATCCACCTCTACGCAGATGACACCATTCTGTATACTTCTGGCCCTTCTTTGGACACTGTGTTAACAACCCTCCAGACGAGCTTCAATGCCATACAACTCTCCTTCCGTGGCCTCCAACTGCTCCTAAATACAAGTAAAACTAAATGCATGCTCTTCAACCGATCGCTACCTGCACCTGCCCGCCCGTCCAGCATCACTACTCTGGACGGTTCTGACTTAGAATATGTGGACAACTACAAATACCTAGTTGTCTGGTTAGATTGTAAACTCTCCTTCCAGACTCACATCAAACATCTCCAATCCAAAGTTAAATCTAGAATTGGCTTCCTATTTCGCAACAAAGCCTCCTTCTCTCATGCTGCCAAACATACCCTCGTAAAACTGACCATCCTACCGATCCTCGACTTCGGCGATGTCATTTACAAAATAGCCTCCAATACCCTACTCAATAAACTGGATGCAGTCTATCACAGTGCCATCCATTTTGTCACCGAAGCCCCATATACTACCCACCACTGCGACCTGTACACTCTCGTTGGCTGGCCCTCGCTTCATACTCGTTGCCAAAAATGACGTAAATGTAAATGTAAACCCACTGGCTCCAGGTCACCTACAAGACCCTGCTAGGTAAAGTCCCCCTGTATCTCCGCTCACTGGTCACCATAGCAGCACCCACCTGTAGCACGCGCTCCAGCAGGTATATCTCTCTGGTCACCCCCAAAGCCAATTCCTCCTTTGGCCATCTCTCCTTCCAGTTATCTGCTGCCAATGACTGGAACGAACTACAAAAATCTCTGAAACTGGAAACACTTATCTCCCTCACTAGCTTTAAGCACCAGCTGTCAGAGCAGCTCACAGATCACTGAACCTGTACATAGCCAATCTATAATTTAGCCCAAACAACTACCTCTCCCATTCTGTATTTATTTATTTATTTTTGCTCCTTTGCACCCCATTATTTCTATTTCTACTTTGCACTTTCTTCCACTACAAATCTACCATTCCAGTGTTTTACTTGCTATATTGTATTTACTTTGCCACCATGGCCTTTTTTGCCTTTACCTCCCTTATCTCACCTCATTTGCTCACATTGTGTATAGACTTATTTTTCTACTGTATTATTGACTGTATGTTTGTTTTACTCCATGTGTAACTCTGTGTTGTTGTATGTGTTAAACTGCTTTGCTTTATCTTGGCCAAGTCGCAATTGTAAATGAGAACTTGTTCTCAACTTGCCTACCTGGTTAAATAAAGGTGAAATAAATAAAATAAAATAAAAAGATGAGACCAAAATGGAGCTCTTTGGCATCAACTCAACTCGCCATGTTTGGAGGAGGAGGAGGAATGCTGCCTATGACCCCAAGAACACCATCCCCACCGTCAAACATGGAGGTGGAAACATTATGCTTTGGGGGTGTTTTTCTGCTAAGGGGACAGGACAACTTCACCGCATCAAAGGGACGATGGACGGGGTCATGTACCGTCAAATCTTGGGTGAGAACCTCCTTCCCTCAGCCAGGGCATTGAAAATGGGTCATAGATGGGTATTCCAGCATGACAATGACCCAAAACACATGGCCAAGGCAACAAAGGAGTTGCTCAAGAATAAGCACATTAAGGTCCTGGAGTGGCCTAGCCAGTCTCCAGACCTTAATCCCATGGAAAATCTGTGGAGGGAGGTGAAGGTTCTAGTTGCCAAACGTCAGCCTCGAAACCTTAATGACTTGGAGAAGATCTGCAAAGAGGAGTGGGACAAAATCCCTCCTGAGATGTGTGCAAACCTGGTGGCCAACTACAAGAAACGTCTGACCTCTGTGATTGCCAATAAGGGTTTTGCCACCAAGTACTAAGTCATGTTTTGCAGGGGGGTCAAATACTTATTTCCCTCATTAAAATGCAAATCAATTTATAACATTTTTGACATGCGTTTTTCTGGATTTTTTTGTTGTTATTCTGTCTCTCACTGTTCAAATAAACCTACCATTAAAATTATAGACTGATAATTTCTTTGTCAGTGGGCAAACGTACAAAATCAGCAGGGGATCAAATACTTTTTTCCCTCACTGTATATGCCATGTATTGATGAACATGTATTGTAATGTGTTCATTAGGCCTATTATTGAACTATAAGTCAAACCTGCATTTCTGTCTGCACTGTAAAGACACTATTCTAGATCAGCATGCTTAACTTGATTATTTTTGCAATTCTCTCATTGAATCATTTATGTGAAAAGCGCACAGATCTTAAGTCAGAATACTTGAAGGATCCATGTCACAATGCCTGTGGGGAAAATAATCTTCCCCAATAGAAATGCCACATTTGTTCAGCTATACTGTTACAGCTGCTGATGCACAAACTGTACTTGACAGTTGAGGACGACCGATTAATCGGCATGGCCGATTAATTAGGGCTGATTTCAAGTTTTCATAACAATCGGTAATCGTCCTTTTTGGACGCCATTTATGGCCGATTACATTGCAATCCACCAGGAAACTGCCTGGCAGGCTGACCACCTGTTATGCGAGTGCAGCGTCAAAATGACCTTGTGGCTGCAAGGACCAAAGGTAAGTTGCTAGCTAGCATTAAACTTATCTTATAAACGCTTGTCCTGCGTTGCATATAATCAATGCGGTGCCTGTTAATTTATGATCGAATCACAGCCTACTTCAACTTCGCCAAACGGGTGATGATTTAACAAAAGCGCATTTGCGAAAAAAGCACAATCGTTTCACAAATGTACCTAACCATAAACATCAATACACAGAAGGATACATTTTTAAACCTGCATATTTAGTTAAAAGAAATTCATGTTAGCGGGCAATATTAACTAAGGAAATTGTGTCACTTCTCTTGCGTTCAGTATAAGCAGAATCAGAGTATATGCAACAGTTTGGGCCGCCTGGCTCATTGCGAACTGTGTGAAGACCTTAATTAATTTGCCATAATTTTACATAATTATGTCATAACATTGAAGTGTGTGCAATGTAACAGCAATATTTAGACTTAGGGTTGCCACCCGTTCGATAAAATACGGAACGGTTCCGTATTTCACTGAAAGAATAAACGTTTTGTTTTTCGAAATGATAGTTTCCGGAGTATTTGACCATATTAATGACCAAAGGCTCATATTTCTGTGTTTATTATATTATAATTAAGTCTATGATTTGATATTTGATAGAACAGTCTGACTGAGTGGTGGTAGGCAGCAGCAGGCTCGTAAGCATTCATTCAAACAACCATTTACTGTGTTTTGCCGGCAGCTCTTAGCAATGCTTGAAGCACAGCACTGTTTATGACGTCAAGCCTATCAACTCCCGAGATTAGGCTGGTAATACTAAAGTGCCTATAAGAACATCCAATAGTCAAAGGTATATGAAATACAAATGGTATAGAAAGAAATAGTCGACGCGTCATAATTCCTATAATAACCACAACCTAAAACCTCTTAACTGGGAATATTGAAGAACTGGGAATATTGAACCACCAGCTTCCATATGTTCCTTAATGTTCTGAGCAAGGAACTTAAACGTTAGCTTTTATACATGGCACATATTGCATTATTGTGTTATTGCATTATTTAAAACAAATTGAACATGTTTCATTATTTATTTGAGACTAAATATATTTTATTTATGCATTATATTAACTTAAAATTAAAGTGTTCTTTTAGTATTGTTGTAATTGTCATCATTACAAATATATAAAATCGGCAAATTTATCGGTATCGGCTTTTTTGATCCTCCAATAATCGGTACCGTCTAATCGGTCGACATCTACTTGACAGTGACAACATGTCCTGTCCTAATTCTATTAGTCTTTATTAGAGTGTACTGCAGCATCTCTCTTCATTCTCTGCACCTAATATCATAAAATATTCAAAACAGCCGATAACACCTTCACCTGTTAGTGAGGAGGACGCAGGTTGACTTTTATTGTCATGAATCTTGTCCTGGAGGCAGAACTGAACGATTTCTGCTAGATGTGCCAGCTGCAAAGTCAAAATTGGCTAAATTGTAAGATTTCATGGCTTTATGCCAGCTAGTGACCCCTCTGCAGAGCTGTCTCCAGGGCAAGATTCATGACAATAAATGCCCACCTGCGAGGAGGACAGGAAGGAGTTGGAGAGAGACTGAGGGTTTATGGTTAAACAGGAGGTATTGTAGGGCAGTATTTCCAAAAATGGTGGATGAGGAGTGGGGTCATGGTTAATGCCTTGTAAATCACCCTGGCCAAGGCCAAATTTATGGTAGAAAAGACAAGTTGCAGACAAAAGTGACGACAAAGCAGACAAAAAGACAGGCGGGTCACCTACGTTGTCGTGCATCACTCGATTTTAGAAAAAGAACAACTGAGTGTCCGCGACCCACCCGGACGACCCATGTTTCTACCAAAACATTTGACTAAAATATGTGTGTTTATTTGATGGGTTAGTAGGAAAGATGTAAAGGTGTGCTGTTGGAAATGTCTGGGATTATAGCACTACAACCATTTATCAAGTGTGGATTTTGGGGAACCCACCACCTTCCTCTGCCCACATACACGCTGTGTGGATATCAACTCTCATCTCATTGGTCATGTCTCACGGGTTTTTACAACAATCAGCTGTGACCTCTGGGGAGGAGCTCTATGTTTTTGACCTTGGAGTGATGTAGGACAGCCCCGCCCCCTAAGGGGCTCTTCTTTTCAACTGTATGCAAGAATGTCCTCTGTGTTGTCTTAGGAATACAACATTCACCAGCCCCCATTGTCTCACTTCTGAGAAGCAGAGGGTTCTGTTATGATTGCATCCTATAGGTATGAAATCTGATTGGAGGTTAACTTTACAGTAATGCTATTGGTCAACAACTCAGATTTTGAATCCAAACAACTCAGATGCTTCTAAAAGAGTCTTAGATTCATTACTCTTTCTCTCCTGACTTGCTGTGGTGAGATTCTCTCTCTCTCTCTCTCTCTCTCTCTCTCTCTCTCTCTCTCTCTCTCTCTCTCTCTCTCTCTCTCTCTCTCTCTCTCTCTCTCTCTCTATGCACTCTAAAAGTTAGGGGTTCAACAAGGGTTCTTCTAAGATCCTCAAAGTTCTTTGAAGAACCTTAGGGTTCTGGGCACGGAAATTTGCCTCCAAAAGTTTCCCGTAGGAGAGGGGGTGAGGTTCATCGAGGAACCTCCTTAGTTGGTGGGGGTTCTTGCAGGAATTTAACTTTTGATTTTCAATTTGAAAGGACAGCAGGAGCAGGCCCTTAACTGAACAATGTAAAGATCTCCTTTATTTAAAAAGGTTTGTCCCTTATATGATCTAAATTGTTATTGTTCTATGATGATACCATCTATATTTTCATATTTGTGCAAATCTTACTGAAACACAAAATGGGCACAATTCAATAGATATCAATCATTATAGAGGTAAGAATATGTAGGCTATAAGAATATGCTGAAATCTATCTGTATTGGATACAGATGACTGAATTACTCACTTTTGTGTTTGTCAGCAGGTATACAGAAGAGGAGTTATACAAAGGTATGTCAATTGGTATGTTACGCAGATCACATGTACCATCCTCCTCCCTTACCTCTTCAATTAAAATGTAATTGGAGGCCTCTACTGTGAGGACAGATGCTGGGAGACGAGAAGCAAGTACAGGGAGTGAATATTTAATAAATAACCGATATGAAACAAAACAAAGACAGCGTATTGACAGGGGAAACAAAATGACATTAATGCTGACACGGGGATGAAACAGAGGAACAGACAGATTTAGGGGAGGCAATCAATAAGTGATGAGTCCAGGTGAGTCCATTGAAGCACTGATGCGCGTAACGATGGTGACAGGTGTGTGTAATGGTGGGCCACCTGGAGACCTCGAGCGCCAGAGAGGGGGAGCGGGAGCAGGCGTGACATCTACATTATGGACAAGGTATGTGTATGAAACCATTATCAAAACAATTTTCTTCATTCACATTTACCACAAAAACCAAGGTATGAATACTGTCATGTGCATGTTTTGTTAAACATCTTTATAAATACTAATTTTGGGATTCACAGACTTCACCCTCCCTACACCTCTGATGAATATAACAGGAAACTGGTTCGATCACCATGAACTGCAAAATCATTCTGGCTATGGATACGGAGAACATCAACACATTAATATCAACACCTCAGAGAATATACTCATCGGACTTAGGGCTCTTCTGGGAGTTTAAGTAAAATTTAGATTTTTTTAATTCTGCTTTGCCACAAATCATAATAAACACTGACAACTAAAATATTGTGTTACTGTTGTTATTGTTGTGATAATAACAATAATAATAGGAGAGGAGGGTAGTTTAAAAAATAACCCCAAAAGGTTCTCCAAAAGGTTATTTGAGGATCCATTAAAAAAGTGGTTCTTTGAAGAACACTTTTAAAGGGTTCTTTGAAGAACTTATAGGGGTTCCCCCACAGTTTCAATTTCAAGAACCCGTAAAGAATACTCCAGGAAGCTTTTATTTTTAGAGTATATTCCCAACCAGGGGCATATTCATTACAGAAACCATCTCTCGTTTGTAACCAAATAGAGTAAAACAAGAGTTTTTATTGGACAAATTCAGGTAGGTCCCTCCCCGCTTCTTTATGTTTGCTTCCATTTAAGAAATGTTTTGCAACAGAATTGGCGTAATGAGTATGCCCCAGTTCTTTTGGTTTCTGAATTTTACATTCAGAAAACAAGAGCAAGTTGTAGTAGCAAACACAATGCTTGAAATAATTGTACAACAAGCTGGGACTACAAGAGCTAAAAAGGAATAACAGGCAACCGAGGATTCACACATTGCTCAAGAAAGGAGAACAACCCATTCGGTACCAACTCCTTCAACACCCGATTTAACCCTTGTGTGGTGTTCATGTTTTTGTTATTCATCCAATGTTCGCGGGTCTGATGGACCCACAACATTATTGGGTTTTTAAAACAATTCAGCCATAACAATTTACGTCAAAATACTTAATACTTAGATGTTGACTTAAATCAATTACAAGCAATAAAGACAGCAAACAGTTGAAGTCGGAAGTTTACATACACCTAGGTTGGAATCATTAAAACTCGTTTTTCAACCACTCCTCCAATTTCTTGTTAACAAACTATAGTTTTGGCATGTCGGTAAGGACATCTACTTTGTGCATGACACAAGTAATTTTTCCAACAATGGTTTACAGACAGATTATTTCACTTTTAACTCACTGTATCACAATTCCAGTGGGTCAGAGGTTAACATACACTAAGTTGACTGTGCCTTTAAACAGCTTGGACAATTCCAGAAAATTATGTCATGGCTTTAGAAGCTTCTGATAAGCTAATTGGCATTATTTTAGTCAATTGGAGGTGTACCTGTGGATGTACTTCAAGGCCTACCTTCAAACTCAGTGCCTCTTTGCTTGACATCATGGGAAAATCAAAAGAAATCAGCCAAGACCTCAGAAAATAAATTGAACTGTCTGGTTCATCCTTAGGAGCAATTTCCAAACACCTGAAGGTACCGCGTTCATCTGTACAAACAATAGTACGCAAGTATAAACACCATGGGACCACACAGCTGTCATACCGCTCAGAAAGGAGATGCGTTCTGTCTCCTAGAGATGAACGTACTTTGGTGTGAAAAGTGCAAATCAATCCCAGAACAATAGCAAAGACCCTTGTGAAGATGCTGGAGGAAACAGGTACAAAATTATCTATATCCACAGTAATATCGACATAACCTGAAAGGCCGCTAAGCAAGGAAGAAGCCACTGCTCCAAAACCGCCATAAAAAAAGCCAGACTACGGTTTGCAACTGCACATGGAGACAAAGATCGTACTTTTTGGAGAAATGTCCTCTGGTCTGATGAAACAAAAATAGAACTGTTTGGCCATAATGACCATCGTTATGTTAGGAGGATAAAGGGGGAGGCCTGCAAGTCAAAGAACACCATCCCAACCGTGAAGCACAGGGGTGGCAGCATCATGTTGTGGGGTGCTTTGCTGCAGGGCAGACTGGTGCACTTCACAAAATAGATGTCATCATGAGGAAGTAAAATTATGTGGATATATTGAAGCAACATCTCAAGACATCAGTCAAGAAGTTAAAGCTTGGTCGCAAATGGGTCTTCCAAATGGACAATGACCCCAAGCATACGTCCAAAGTTGTGGCAAAATGGCTTTAGGACAACAAAGTCAAGGTATTGGAGTGGCCATCACAAAGCCCTGACCTCAATCCTATAGAAAATGTGTGGGCAGAACTGAAAAAGTGTGCGCGAGCAAGGAGGCCTGTCA
Organism: Salmo salar; assembly: GCF_905237065.1. Taxonomy (NCBI): domain Eukaryota; kingdom Metazoa; phylum Chordata; class Actinopteri; order Salmoniformes; family Salmonidae; genus Salmo; species Salmo salar. Next base: position 41,362,637 of record NC_059455.1, on the reverse strand, counting down.
GGTGGAATAGGCCAGAATTCATTGTGGGAAGCTTGTGGACGGCTACCCGAAACGTTTGACCCAAGTAAAACAATTTAAAGGCAATGCTACCAAATACTAATTGAGTGTGTGTAAACTTCTGACCCACTGGGAATGTGATGAAAGAAATAAAAGCTGAAATAAATCATTCTCTCTACTATTTTTCTGACATTTCACATTCTTACAATAAAGTGGTGATCCTAAAACAGACTTTAAATGTATTTGGGTAAGGTGTATGTAAACTTCCGACTTCAACTGTAGGTAGTTTGCTATTTACAGATGGGCTGTGTACAGCTGCAGCGATTGGTAAGCTGCTCTGACAGCTGACGCTTAAAGTTAGTGAGGGAGATATAATTCTCCAACTTCAACTCTGGTCATTGGCAGCAGAGAACTGGAAGGTAAGGTGGCCAAAGGAGGTGTTGACTTTGGGGATGACCAGTGAAATATACCTGCTGGAGCGCATGCTACGGGTGGGTATTGCTATGGTGACCAGTGAGCTGAGATAAGGCGGAGCTATACCTAGCAAAGACTTATAGATGACGTGGAGCCAGTGGGTTTGGCGATGAGTATGTAGTAAGGACTGGCCAACGAGAGCATACAGGTCGCAGTGGTGGGTAGTATATGGGGCTTTGGTGACAAAACAGATGGCACTGTGATAGACTGCATCCAATTTGTTGAGTAGAGTGTTGGAGGCTATTTTGTAAATGACATCGCCGAAGTCGAGGATCGGTAGGATAGTCAGTTTTTCGAGGGTATGTTTCAAATCAAATCAAATCAAATCAAATTTATTTTTATATAGCCCTTCGTACATCAGCTGATATCTCAAAGTGCTGTACAGAAACCCAGCCTAAAACCCCAAACAGCAAGCAAAGCATGTGAAAGAAGCACGGTGGCTAGGAAAAACTCCCTAGGAAAAACTCCCTAGAAAGGCCAAAAACCTAGGAAGAAACCTAGAGAGGAAGCAGGCTATGAGGGGTGGCCCAGTCCTCTTCTGGCTGTGCAGGGTGGATATTATAACAGAACATGGTCAAGATGTTAAAATGTTAAAATGTTCATAAATGACCAGCATGGTCAAATAATAATAATCATAGTAGTTGTCGAGGGTGCAACAAGCACGTCCGGTGAACAGGTCAGGGTTCCATAGCTGCAGGCAGAACAGTTGAAACTGGAGCAGCAGCACGGCCAGGTGGACTGGGGACAGCAAGGAGTCATCATACCAGGTAGTCCTGAGGCATGGTCCTAGGGCTCAGGTCCTCCGAGAGAAAGACAGAAAGAGAGAAAGAGAGAATTAGAGAGAGCATATTTAAATACACACAGGACACCGGATAAGACAAGAGAAATACTCCAGATGTAACAGACTGACCCTAGCCCCCCGACACATAAACTACTGCAGCATAAATACTGGAGGTATTCACTCATGCTGTTTGGCAGCATGAGTGAAGGAGGCTTTGTTGCGAAATAGGAAGTCGATTCTAGATTTAACTTTGGATTGGAGATGCTTAATGTGAGTCTGGAAGAAGAGTTTACAGTCTAGCCAGACACCTAGGTATTTGTAGTCATCCACATATTCTAAGTCAGAACCGTCCAGAGTAGCGATATTAGTCGGGCGGGCGAGTGCGGGTAGCGATTGGTTGAAGAGCATGCATTTCGTTTTACTAGCATTTAAGAGCAGTTGGAGGCCACGGAAGGAGAGTTGTATGGCGTTGAAGCTCGTTTGGAGGTTTGTTAACACAGTGCCCAAAGAAGGGCCAGATGTATACAGAATGGTGTCGTCTGCGTAGAGGTGGATCAAAGAATCACCCGCAGAAAAAGCGACATCATTGATATATACAGAGAAAAGAGTCGGCCCGAGAATTGAACCCTGTGGCTCCCCCATAGAGACTGCCAGAGGTCCAGACCACAGGCCCTCCGATTTGACACACTGAACTCTATCTGAGAAGTAGATAGTGAACCAGGCGAGGCAGTCATGAGAGAAACCAAGGCTGTTGAGTCTGCCAATAAGAATACGGTGATTGACAGAGTCGAAAGCCTTGGCCAGGTCGATGAAGACCGCTGCACGGTACTGTATTTTATCGATGGCGGTTATGATATCGTTTAGGACCTTGAGCATGGCTGAGGTGCACCCATGACCAGCTCGGAAACCAGATTGCATAGCGGAGAATGTACGGTGGGATTCGAAATGGTCGGTGATCTGTTTGTTCACTTGGCATTCGAAGACTTTAGAAAGGCAGGGCAGGATTGATATAGGTCTGTAACAGTTAGGGTCTAGAGTGTCTCTCCTTTTGAAGAGAGGGATGATCGCGGCCGCTTTCCAATCTTTAGGAATCTCAGACGATACGAAAGAGAGGTTGAACAGACTACTAATAGGGGTTGCAACAATGGCGGCGGATAATTTTAGGAAGAGAGGGTCCAGATGGTCTAGCCCAGCTGATTTGTAGGGATCCAGATTTTGCAGCTCGTTCAGAACATCAGGTGTCTGGATTTGGGAGAAGGAGAAACGGGGGGGTGCTTGGGCCAGTTGCTGCGGGGGGTGCAGAGCAGTTGGCCGGGGTTGGGGTAGCCTAGTGGAAAGCTTGGCCAGCTGTAAAGAAATGCTTATTGAATTAGAAGAATGTCAGCTGAGTTGTCAGTTGAGTTGACTCAATAAATCACAGCACAGACTAAAGGGTACACTTCCTGCTTTTACTTCCTGGCATGGGTACACTCAACATGGCTGCCAGTCCACTCTATGGTGAATTCCAATTGAAATTCTCTGTTTCCTCATTAAAGGAGAATACATTGTAATTGTGATTGGAATTTCAGTAATCTTCCTGAATTGAAATAACTGATCCCAACCCTGGAGACATTGTGTATCACCTGAATTTTATTTTTGTCAACCGTCCATAGCAAGATTCCAATCGATTAATCCAATTTTTGGCTTGAAGATTCTGCAATAGAACATCGACCCGGTTTTCAAGGAACAATGATTACAAGAGGGGGCGTGGCAGAAAAGGTCTTGGTCTCCTACATGATGAAACCGGTGCCAACCAGGGTGCACCAGCTGCTTGAGATCTTAACCTCTCAGATGTTCTCTCTCTCTTCCATCCTCTCTGTCTCTGTATGAAGTGAGTTCTAAACCTCTCAGATGTTCTCTCTCTTCCATCCTCTCTGTCTCTGTATGAAGTGAGGTCTAAACCTCTCAGATGTTCTCTCTCTCTTCCATCCTCTCTGTCTCTGTATGAAGTGAGTTCTAAACCTCTCAGATGTTCTCTCTCTCTTCCATCCTCTCTGTCTCTGTATGAAGTGAGGTCTAAACCTCTCAGATGTTCTCTCTCTCTTCCATCCTCTCTGTCTCTGTATGAAGTGAGTTCTAAACCTCTCAGATGTTCTCTCTCTCTTCCATCCTCTCTGTCTCTGTATGAAGTGAGTTCTAAACCTCTCAGATGTTCTCTCTCTCTTCCATCCTCTCTGTCTCTGTATGAAGTGAGGTCTAAACCTCTCAGATGTTCTCTCTCTCTTCCATCCTCTCTGTCTCTGTATGAAGTGAGGTCTAAACCTCTCAGATGTTCTCTCTCTTCCATCCTCTCTGTCTCTGTATGAAGTGAGGTCTTAAAAATAATAAAACATGAGCAAGAATTCTGTTTTCTGTCTGTTTCGTTGTCTGTTGACTGCATCCACATCCATGTTTTAGAGTGAGAGAAGCAGAATATATTAAGACTTTACTTTAGGGTAGAATCTACACATAGTCTATAAAGGGTTTGTCAATTAACTGTTAACTTTTTAGAAATAAGGGTGTTACAAAGTTTAAACCTGGTACTCATCTTTAATATAGACCTATTGTCTAGAGTAGACTCTATTGATGCACCGGTGCGTCAACCTAAGTAACATAATACAAACATAATACAAATCAAAATCTCTATTTAAACTAGACTAGATCTGTTTTTTTTGCGTGGGCTGCGTCTCAATCTACCGTATTTGCCTATGGTGGCCTTCCGCATCTGCGGTGGAAGGTGGTTGAGCTACAGCGGTGTTTGTCAGACCATGAGACATCCCGAAAATCTTTCTTCTCATGAAAACGTCTGTATAGTATATTCGGGAAGTATTCAGACCCCTTGACTTTTTCCACATTTTGTCACTTTGCAGCATTGTTCTAAAATGGATTAAATAAAATCATCCTCATCAATCTACTCACAATACCCCATAATGACAAAGCACATTTTAGGGAGCAAATGTATTAAAATTTGAACTTATTTCCATAAGTATTCACACCCTTTGCCATGAGACTTGAAATTGAGCTCAGGTGCATCCTGTTTCCATTGATCATCCTTGAGATGTTTCTACAACTTGATTGTAGTCCACCTGTGGTAAATTCAATTGATTGGACATGATTTGGAAAGGCACACACCTGTCTATATAAGGTCCCACTGTTGACAGTGCATGTCAGAGCAAAAAACAAGTCATGAGGTCAAAGGAATTGTCTGTAGAGCTCAGAGACAGGATTGCGTCGAGGCACAGATCTGGGGAAGGGTACCCAAGAACACAATGACCTCCGTCATTCTTAAATGGAAGAAGTTTGGATCCACCATGACTCTTCCTAGAGCTGGCCGCCCGGCCAAACTGAGCAATCGGTGGAGAAGGGTCTTGGTCGGGAAGGTGACCAAGAACCCAATGGTCACTCTGACAGAGCTCTAGAGTTCCTCTGTAGAGATGGGAGAACCTTCCCAGAAGGACAACCATCTCTGCAGCACTCCACCAATCAGGCCTTTATGGTAGAGTGTCTAGACGGAAGCCACTCCTCAGTAAAAGGCACATGACAGCCCACTTGGAGTTTGCCAAAAGGCACCTAAAGACTCTCAGACCATGAGAAACAAGATTCTCTGGTCTGATGAAACCAAGATTAAACTCTTTGGCCTGAATCCCAAATTGTACATCTGGAGGAAACCTGGCACCATCCCTACGGTGAAGTATGGTGGTGGCAGGATCATGCAATGTGAATGTTTTTCAGCGACAGGGACTGGGAGACTAGTCAGGATCGAGGCAAAATGAACGGAGCAAAGTACAGAGAGATCCTTTATGGAAACCTGCTCCAGAGCGCTCAGGACCTCAGACTGGGGCAAAGGTTCACCTTCCAACAGGACAATGACCCTAAGCACACAGCCAAGACAACGCAGGAGTGGCTTCGGGACAAGTCTCTGAATGTCCTTGAGTGGCCCAGCCAGAGCCCGGACTCTAACCCGGTCGAACATCTCTGAGAGATCTGAAAATAGCTGTGCAGCAACGCTCCCCATTCAACCTGACAGAGATTGAGAGGATCTGCAGAGAAGAATGGGAAAAACTCCCCAAATATAGGTGTGGCAAGCTTGTAGCATCATACCCAAGAAGAGTCAATGTTGTAATCGCTGCCAAAGTTGCTTCAACAACGTACTCAGTAAAAGGTCTGAATACGTATGTAAATGTGATATTTCCATTTTTTTATTTTATAAATTAGCAAAAAAATTGAAAAAACTATTTTTGCTTTGTCATTATGGGGTATTGTGTGTAGATTGATGAGGGGGGGAAACGATTTAATCCATTTTAGAATAAGGCTGTAATGTAACAAAATGTGGAAAAAGTCAAGGGGTCTGAATTCTTTCCGAAGGCACTGTGTATATATATAAATTCCAAATGAACTAGCTAAATGATCCATGGAATGACCATCTTAAAACAATTCCATATGTTAGCTTGGATAATCAGATCAGATTGTGATTTTATGCTGTGGGCCAAAAACCCAATCCCACCTGGATTGGCTGAAATTCATGACGTTTTAAATATGTATATATTTTTTTATAGCTCACACTAAAATGGCATTATCATAATTTTCAGTGAAGACCCTCAGGTGGACTATAGAGAGAGGGGGACCCAGCACCTTCCTCTCTCTACATACAGGGTCTGACAATACAGGGAAGACAGCCTTCCTCTCTCTACATACAGGGTCTGACAATACAGGGAAGACAGCCTTCCTCTCTCTACATACAGGGTCTGACAGTACAGGGAAGACAGCCTTCCTCTCTCCACATACAGGGTCTGTCAGTACAGGGAAGACAGCCTTCCTCTCTCTACATACAGGGTCTGACATTACAGGGAAGACAGCCTTCCTCTCTCTACATACAGGGTCTGACAATACAGGGAAGACAGCCTTCCTCTCTCCACATACAGGGTCTGACAGTACAGGGAAGACAGCCTTCCTCTCTCCACATACAGGGTCTGTCAGTACAGGGAAGATAGTCTTCCTCTCTCTACATACAGGGTCTGTCAGTACAGGGAAGACAGCCTTCCTCTCTCCAGATACAGGGTCTGACAGTACAGCGAAGACAGAGACATGAGAATCTCATATCACTACTGTAGTGACTGTACTCTAACACTAGATGGTAGTTCCTCTGTGTTCTTGACTCTAGAGTGAAATGTGTAACAAGTTCATCTGGACAGTATGTGCAGATCAATATCACTACACCAGTGTCCAATTGAGTTAGTAAGTGGTGATGAACAGAACACAAAGTAACATATCTCATGTTATTGTTCTGTATACTGACAACCTGTGTATGATGGTGTATATAGAGTCTGATTCTGTTTCAGCTCTTCACCTGGGACTATGAACATTAACACCAGGAACTGATACACTAAACAGCCCACACTTGACCATGAACCTATTCTTAACTCATGTATGTAAATAAGACCAGAAATATGTCATGGCTTCCTCTTCAGTGCACAGTAGAATATAATCCTCAATTATAGCATGGATGGCTCTGTGTTCGTTATGTCAGTAAGTTTGATTTTAATAAATATTTATCAAATGTCTTTGTTCATTAATTTATTACCTTGCTAGTATTTCATTATCTTATGTCTGTTGAGTTTTACTACTACAAGTGTTTAATAATGTTATCTTGACATGTTCCATTCTCCACTCAGTTGTTTAGTAATTCTCATTTGGATACAACACTGTGGATATCAACTCTCATCTCATTGGTCTGGTCCCATTGGCATTAAGCCAATTTCCCCTGACCTGTTAAAAAGAGGGAAGTACATGTTTGTCTATCAAATTGCATTAGTCACATGCGCCGAATACAACATCATCATACCTTACAGTGAAATGCAAGCCTCTAACCAACAATGCAGTTTAAAAAATATAAACAAGAATAAGAAATAAAAGGAAGAAGTAATTAAAAAGCAGCAGTAAAATAACAATAGCCAGACTATATACAAGGGGTACCGGTACAGAGTCAATGTGCGGTGACACAAGTTAGTTGAGGTAGTTGAGGTAATATGTACATGTAGGTAGAGTTATTAAAGTGACTATGCATAGATAATAACACAGAGTAGCAGCGGCGTAAAAGAGCGGGTGGGGGGGCAATGCAAATAGTCTGGGTCGCCATTTGATTAGATGTTCAGAAGTCTTATGGCTTGGGGGTAGAAGCTGTTTAGAAACTTCTTGGACCTAGACTTGCTGTGCGGTAGCAGAGAGAACAGTCGATGACTGGGGTGGCTGGAGTCTTTGACAATTTTTAGGGCCTTCCTCTGACATCGCCAGGTATAGAGGTCCTGGATGGCAGGAAGCTTGGTCCCAGTGATGTACTGGGCCGGCGTACTACCCTCTGTAGTGCCTTGCAGTCAGAGGCCGAGCAGTTGCCGTACCAGGCAGTGATGCAACCAGTCAGGATGCTTTCGATGGTGCAGCCATAGAACCTTTTGAGGATCTGAGGACCCATACCAAACCTTTTCAGTCTGCTGAGGGGGAATAGGTTTTGTCGTGCCCTCTTCACGACTGTCTTGGTGTCCTTGGACCATGTTAGTTTGTTGGTGATGTGGACACCAAGAAACTTGAAGCTCTCAACCTGCTCCAATACAGCCCAGTTGATGGGAATGGGGGCGTGCTCGGTCCTCTTTTTCCTGTAGTCCACAATCATCTCCTTTGTCTTGATCATGTTGAAGGAGAGGTTGTTGTCCTGGCACCATCCAGCCAGGTCTCTGAACTCCTCCTATAGGCTGTCTCGTCGTTGTCGGTGATCAGGCCTACCACTGTTGTGTCGTCAGCAAACTTATTGATGGTGTTGGAGTTGTGCCTGGCCGTGCAGTCATGAGTGAACAGGGAGTACAGGAGGGGAATGAGCATGTACCCTGAGGGGCCCCTGTGTTGAGGATCAGCGTGGCGGATGTGTTGTTACCTACCCTTACCACCTGGGGGCGGCCCGTCAGGATGTCCAAGATCCAGTTGCAGAGGGAGGTGTTATGTCCCAGGGTCCTTAGCTTAGTGATGAGCTTTGTGGGCACTATGGTGTTGAACGCTGAGCTGTAGTCCAGGCCCTACACCCAAACAAGGGCACTCCGTTCATCCACCTCTGGCCTGCTCGCCTCCCTACCTCTGAGGAAGCACAGTTCCCGCTCAGCCCAGTCAAAACTGTTCGCTGCTCTGGCACCCCAATGGTGGAACAAGCTCCCTCACGACGCCAGGACAGCGGAGTCAATCACCACCTTCCGGAGACACCTGAAACCCCACCTCTTCAAGGAATACCTGGGATAGGATAAAGTAATCCTTCTAACCCCCCCTTAAAAGATTTAGATGCACTATTGTAAAGTGGTTGTTCCACTGGATATTATAAGGTGAATGCACCAATTTGTAAGTCGCTCTGGATAAGAGCGTCTGCTAAATGACTAAAATGTAAATGTAAATGTAGTCAATGAATAGCATTCTCATATAGGTGTTACTTTTGTCCAGGTGGGAAAGGGCAGTGTGGAGTGCAATAGAGATTGCGTCATCTGTTAGAGCAGTATGCAAATTGGAGTGGGTCTAGTGTTTCTGGGATAATGGTGTTGATGTGAGCCATGACCAGCCTTTCAAAGCACTTCATGGCTACAGACATGAGTGCTACAGGTCGGTAGTAATTTAGTCAGGTTACCTTAGTGTTCTTGGGCACAGGGACTATGGTGGTCTGCTTAAAACATGTTGGTATTACAGACTCGGACAGGGAGAGGTTGAAAATGTCAGTGAAGACGCTTGCCAGTTGATCAGCGCATGCTCGCAGTACACGCCCTGGCAATCCGTCTGGCCCTGCGGCCTTGTGAATGATGATATGTTTAACGGTCTTACTTACATCGGCTGCGGAGGGCGTGATCACACAGTTGTCCAGAACAGCTGGTGCTCTTATGCATGTTTCAGTGTTATTTGCCTCAAAGTGAGCATAGAAGTAGTTTAGCTCGTCTGGTAGGCTTGTGTCACTGGGCAGCTCTCGGCTGTACTTCCCTTTGTAGTCTGTAATGGTTTGCAAGCCCTGCCACTTCCTGACGAGTTTCGGAGCCAGTGTAGTATGATTCGATCTTAGTCCTGTATTGATGCTTTGCCTATTCAATGGCATAGCAGGATTTCTTATAAGCTTCCTGGTTAGAGTCCCGCTCCTTGAAAGCGGCAGCTCTAGCCTTTAGCTCAGTGCAGATGTTGCCTGTTATCCATGGCTTCTGGTTGGGGTATGTACATACAGTCACTGTTGGGACGACGTCATCGATGCACTTATTGATGAAGCCAGTGACTGATGTGGTGTACGGAAGAATCCCGGAACATGTTCCAGTCTGTGCTAGCAAAACAGTCCTGTAGTTTAGCATCTGCTTCATCTGACCACTTTTTTATAGACCGAGTCACTGGTGCTTCCTGCTTTAATTTTTGCTTGTAAGCAGGAATCAGGAGTATAGAATTATGTTCAGATTTGCCAAATGGAGGGCGAGGGAGAGCTTTGAACATGTCTCTGTGTGTGGAGTAAAGGTGGTCTAGAGCTTTTTTCCCTCTGGTTGCACATTGAACATGCTGATAGAAATTTGGTAAAACGGATTTAAGTTTCCCAACATTAAAGTCCCCGGCCACTAGGAGCGCCACCTCTGGATGAGCGGTTTCCTGTTTACTTATGGCGGAATACAGCTCATTCAGTGCGGTCTTAGTGCCAGCATCGGTCTTTGGTGCTATGTAGACAGCTACGAAAAATACAGATGAAAAGTCTCTAGGTAGATAGTGTGATCTACAGCTTGTCATGAGATAATCTACCTCAGGCGAGCAAAATTTTGAGTCTTCCTTAGATATTGTGCACCAGCTGTTGCTTACAAATATACATAGTCCGTCACCCCTTGTCTTACCAGACTCCGCTGTTCTATCCTGCCGATACAGCGTATAACCAGCCAGCTGTATGTTGATAATGTTGTCGTTCAGCCACAACTCCGTGAAGCATAAGATATTACAGTTTTTAATGTCCCGTTGGTAGTTTAATCTTCCTCGTAGGTCGTCGATTTTATTTTCCAATGATTGAATGTTAGCTAGTAGAACGGAAGGCAGTGGGGGTTTATTAGATCGGGGGTTTATTCGATCGCCTACAAATTCTCAGAAGGCAGCCTGACCTCGGTCCTCTGTTTCTCCATCTTCTCTTCACGCAAATGACGGAGATTTGAGCCTGTTCTCGGGAAAGCAGTATGTCCTTCTGCCAGTTCGTGGTGAGTAATCGCTGTTCTGATGTCCAAAAGTTATTTTCAGTCATAAGAGACAGTAGCAGCAACATTATGTACAGAATAAGTAAAAAAATAAGTTGCAAACAACGCAAAAAAAAAAAAAAAAAAAACACACAGTTGGTTAGGAGCACGTAAAACGTCAGCCATCTTTTCCGGCGCCATGATACATGATCAATTCCTTTGTATTCTACCCCCCCACCCCTCTGTATTCTACCACCCCCTCCCATTCCTGTCCGTTACCCCGTCTGCTAATGATAATAAAACACCTGTCTAATGAAGTGTATGCTCTGAACTTAACTAAACACAAGAAATATCCATTTAATTTGAGAAATTTGGTTGGGATTCCTTCCATTTCAAAATAAATCATCACAATTTATTTAAAATTGAAACCTGTATAGTAGCCTAAATTACCATGGCACTATGCTAATGAGAAGCATCAATCCCCCCAAAATATACAATATTACTTTTTTGTTTTACTTGAACTATTGTGCAGTTGAACAGAAATGTACAAGATGTTGACAACATATTCTCCATCTTGTCTCTCTCCATCTAAAATGGAGGAGAATAAAGGACCTAAAAGCAATCATATTTAAAGCAGCTGATAACGACTTTACGGGTTACATGTCTCTCTCCATCTGGACCTAATATCAGAACATATTCAAAGCAGCTGATAATTAGTTAAAGTGTTACAATTATTAAGGTCAGAGTAGTTGGAGCGAGACTGACGGTCCATTGTCACGGGTCTAGCCAGAATAGTATTTAAAAGGTCACGTCTCCCAGCTTCAGTAGGCTCTGACCATCACAGGGAAGACCCTTCACTCTCACCTCTCAACAGGAAAGACCCTTCCCCCTCACCTCTCAACAGGGAAGACCATTCCCTGTCACCTCTCAACAGGGAAGACCCTTCCCCCTCACCTCTCAACAGGGAAGACCCTTCCCCCTCACCTCTCAACAGGGAAGACCCTTCCCCCTCACCTCTCAACAGGGAAGACCATTCCCTGTCACCTCTCAACAGGGAAGATCCTTCCCCCTCACCTCTCAACAGGGAAGACCCTTCCCCCTCACCTCTCAACAGGGAAGACCATTCCCTGTCACCTCTCAACAGGGAAGACCAGTCCCTGTCACCTCTCAACAGGGAAGACCCTTCCCCCTCACCTCTCAACAGGGAAGACCCTTCCCCCTCACCTCTCAACAGGGAAGACCATTCCCTGTCACCTCTCAACAAGGAAGACCCTTCCCCCTCACCTCTCAACAGGGAAGACCCTTCCCCCTCACCTCTCAACAGGGAAGACCCTTCACTCTCACCTCTCAACAGGGAAGACCATTCCCTGTCACCTCTCAACAGGGAAGACCCTTCCCCCTCACCTCTCAACAGGGAAGACCAGTCCCTGTCACCTCTCAACAGGGAAGACCAGTCCCTGTCACCTCTCAACAGGGAAGACCCTTCCCCCTCACCTCTCAACAGGGAAGACCAGTCCCTGTCACCTCTCAACAGGGAAGACCAGTCCCTGTCACCTCTCAACAGGGAAGATCCTTCCCCCTCACCTCTTGTCGTGGAAAATTGTCTTAAGAATAACACTTCTTACAAGAACTTGTAAATTCAATATAGACTTTAATACAGAGTAGTAAAGTCGAGCCGGTCCGCGGAACAACAACTGCCTTCCTTAGGCCCCGGCTCTGCTTTTATGCATATACAATACATAGGTCCATCCTTTATGTAAATGAAGTAAAACCCCCTATGCGTTCTGCCACCATTTTCTTTCAACCCAATGGATAACGCCCATATCTGCTTTTAGCTCTAACATAGTAGTGGCTGGATAACGCCCATATCTGCTTTTAGCTCTAACATAGTAGGGGCTAGACTCTCCTCATATGGATATGAAAATAATGCATGCATTGCAGGCTTACGCTTGGCATATATTTAGTCATGGCCATACATACAGCTTGCCTGGCCTTTGCGTGGTTCCTGCTTGGGGATGTATAGCCATCTGTTATTTCCACTCAGGGCCTGCTGTCAGTCTCCTCTTTCGCTAGCTAATGTATTTCTATCTTTCTTTCCCTCAGCAAGTCTACCTTTCTCCCACATAATCCCTCCTCTGGGACTAATTAGTCCCACACAAAACACACAAAACACACATAGCCTTGCCTGAGGTTATCTCAGTTATTTAAAACATATAGAAAATAAGAAAACCCTTATAATGTCATTCTAAATTCGACACTTAAACAAGATCCTTCCTTACAGACACCTCTGTAACAACAGTGAAATCACAATTGAAAACACCTGCTAAAGGACTAAGGACATGGTCCATGGACACTTGTAACCGGAATTTCCCCATTTTACCCACAAGTTTAAGTATACAAAATTCAGAAGTTCTAACTTAACTTATCCCTTGTCAAAGGTAGAAAGGAAATAGACAATACACTCCATAGTAAATGATTACCAGGTTATACATATTGCATCAGTCCAGTTTTCAACCAATCACATAATAATCAGGAGCTTTACTAAAACAGGAAACCCTTGAACACCATGATCATTGCAATCATGTCCTCCTCCTGGAGTAACCCCATTTACTTAAAGCTAAATCCAACCAGTCCCAACCATGGGTTCATTGTCCTTAACCTCTTGTCACAATCCCTTCAGTTTGGTCATAGCTACAGGAAAAGTTCCATCTAGTACATTGTTATTATTAGGTGTTATCCAAAGAAATATTGATTCAAAACCTGATTTAACCTCATCTCTTGGTTTGTATTCATCAGGAACTCCTCTCACCTGTCCAATCGCATCTAGATATACTATGGGATCTGATTCATAGGCTTCCCTTACTCTATGCCTTACAGACTCATCCTGCTGTGATTTAATGATAGACACCTGTTGTGTTACTCTAATCAAGGCACAGTCCAGCCTTCTGGTAAAACATTCAAGAGTTTGTTCTGCCCACACATCCCGAAACTATCAGCTATACTTCTGTCCTGATTCTTTAATATTGCAAGAGATAGTGTTACTTGAGTTATATTACCACATGTACCTTTGTAATCCATAATAATTCCTTTATCATCAAATTTACTAACTCCTGCAGTTTCTAACACCCAAATAGTTGAACAATTAACTGTAGTGTTTCTCACATCTATCCCATTATCCCCATAGCTGTAGAAACATTCATATCTACTTTTTACCATAGTAAACCTATCATTATGAGGACCATTTAATTCAGTTCTCATGTCATATGTTGCACATTCATGTTCTCCCAACATATTTTGGTTTAATTCACTTCTACCTTTAGTGCTACCTAATGCCAATCTGCATTCTATGTTACACAAAGGTATGTAGTATTGACTCTGAATACATTGAACATTTTCCATTTAACACATTCTTCAACAGATGCAAGTTCAGGTATTATTAAAATATCAGACAAATGTGATTTGCTAGACAAAATGCAATTGTCCATCCTATGTTTAGTTGCTTCTTACTGAGCCCACCTATACAAGCCTTTTGTTATTGCTTTTCTAAACTTTTGATCAATGTTTGATTCTTGGGTAGTTTCTTCATTGTAGCTACCCCAGTTGGTAACAGATGTCCAGATTTTCTGCATCAACCCACTTTCTTATGGTTTTTCTATTGTCTTAGTTGGTGTACTAGTCTCTAGTGGGAGGTAATTTTACAATTTCTTCTAGGTTTGTTGCTGTTGCTGTCAAGACCATTCTACCATTCTTCATCTATCCTGTTTCACTGTCTGTTAAAAAGACCATGTGAGGACAGAGAAGTTGATAAGAAAGTCTCCTTTCCATTCTCCTGTCGTTGTTTCTCCGTCCCCTTAAACAACACCTCTATCAGGGGTATCTGCCAGAGTAGGTATGTCATCAGAAGCAACAGGCATGTCACTCCTCCCCATCCCTGGACTCTCTGGATATTCAGGAGAGAGTGTCTGTTGGCTGTTGAAAGTTGCTCCTCAATTCGTCTCCTGTCTGTCTCCTGCCTGTCTCCTGCCTGGCTCCTGCCTGGCTCCTGATGGTTGTCCCCTCCTTTCCGACGGAACTTTGGTATAGTGGTTTAGATGGTACCACGTGTTGCTTCCTTTCACCTGGACAGCAGTTAACATTGTTCGAGCCACCTTGTAGGGACCCTCCCTCCTTGGCTCATTCCTTTCTTCCGGAACACTCGGACCTGGTCTCTTGGATCACCAGACGTGGAACCTCTGGTCCTGGTTCAGGTTTCTGCCTTCTTTCTGTGAGGCATTCAAACTTAGAGACTTATGGCCTCTGTTTTATGATCACACCATACATCCACTTATTTCCATCACTCATCATACACCAACTAACATTCCAGCTGAAGCTGGCGACCCCTCTCCTTCTGGTTCCTAAGCATAAGACTTGGAAAGTGAAAAACAAAAACACAACAGTATTGACAATGTGATATGTCATGCATAAATATATTCATGGAAACCGAAATCTGAGACCATGACAATTCCCACTCTCTCTTCACCTGACTCTATGCCTCCAGGATACTTTTCTGCTGGAATCCACAAAAATAAAAGCACTAAAAAGCTTTCTCATGCTTCCACCCAGTCTTCCCCTTTCGGCCCCAGGTTCTGAGAGGTGTTCCCAAATCATGTCATTTTCACTTTGTTTCCCATCTGCTCCATTTCAACTGATAGGCATATCCCTAATAAACATGATATCTTCTTGAAGTAATTCAATACTGTATATGCTTTCACATTAATGCCTTCAACATGTTGTTTAGAGCACAATTACCCTAACATCTGTCCTTTTTCATATGATGCATTAACCAATAAAATAAGTAGCTCCCAAACCCAACAACTGTATGTCTACAGTAGTCTCTCTCTCTCCGCGTCCTCTGTCATGGTGCTTTCAAGCTCACCCATTATTCAGCTGGACCTTACTTCTTGTGAGAATTATGCGCCCACCGAAGAGAGACATGATGATCTTTACCACTACAGGTGCTGTAAGAAGTATACCCCCAGCCTGGTGTATCTTGATGTACACTCAATCTCTAGAAGTCAGCCCATGCCCTTGGTTATTTCTGGCTTCTTATGTGCTGCTTTTCTCCTGAGGACATACGCACTAACACATGGGTTATTTCCTGACAACAGACTTTCTTCTCATGTCAAGATCATTACTTTGTAATATTTAAATAACAGCCCTATTTAAACATTGTCTCAAATACCTTGCCTCCTACCACAGATATTCTTATACATAATGATAGACAAATTATGGTTTCTACAGCAACTGCTGTTGGAATAACATGTAATCAGTCAAGTGTCTTCCAGTTGGAAGACTATCCAACCTCTTAAAACTCCAAGTCATAACTCTCTTAAACTTTTACCATAGTGTTAAATGTCACCACTATCACTTTTACTCTTCCCATAATCTAGGTATGTGTAATGTTCAATTTACTCAGAATTGTCCCTATGTTGTGCATCCCTATATTTTTCACAGCCAGCTGTCCTTTCTCTTCTGTGAGTTCTCTCTTCTATTAATATACATAGTCTCTAGAAATAACACCCCTCTACTACCATAACCTTCATTTATGAGCCCCCTCAGATCCCCAATGCAGTCATAGTTCTTCTAACCCATAACACATAATTTACTACTAATTTCCTTCCACAGTTTGATACATACTTAAACATTCTCAAATCAATTTTAGTCAATTTATATCATTCCCTCCTCAGGAACAATAAACACACTTATGTTCCTTAAAACAAAAATAAATTGACCAGACAAGAAAAGAGCAAAATAAATTACAATAACTGCATATTTGTAATAAGTGACCACTACTCATAATGTAACTAAACCACTACTCATAATGTTGGTCTCCTCCTTCATCCTTGTGTGTATCGCAAAACAGACTATAAACTTTTTATGCAATCAATTATATCAATACAGTTTAACATTAAATTTCTAATGACATAATAAAACAAAAAAACAAAAACCTTTAATCTTCTGTAAGTTCTGTCAACCTCCCTGTCTCAGGATTTAGTTTCCAGAACTTCCCTAGGCCTAGTACATTTAAACAGTTCTATATCCAAATCATAACTAAAAGGTTTTATAAATTGTCCAACCCAAATCAGAATTCAGTCCTTAGTGCTTCATTCCCTTAAAAATGTACATTTATACTAAACTTGTAATACCAGTACTATCTATTCATATTACAGCCCCCATTTGCCTCTGTTTTTCTGTCATGAGAGGCCTGGTAATGAAAGGTCAGTAACCTATTCCCCTTTTAGTCTTCCTCCTCCAGCACATATCATTCCAGTATGTCTATTTCAGATACAGTTCACAGGTCATCTGACGCAGTTGTCCCTCACTCTTCCGCTGGTTAGGGAGAGTTAGAGCTTCACACACACTTGTAAAAATATTTCTCCCATGCATTCTGACATCACCTTCCATGATAACTTCCTTATTCTACTGGTGATCTCTCAGACGAGTTACAGATAATTTAACAACATAACCTCTCGCAAACTTCAATATCCCAATGTTGCAAATTTTGTATTGAAACAAAAACACACAATGAAATCATCTTTACTTATATCATAATCCATTTGGAGTGACTGTCATCCCTTGTTAACAGATATTTCCTTTCTATATGCAGACTGAACAAAGCACATGTGTATATTTACCCAAAGACAATAACCCCATGGAACTGCTCATTTTCCCTCTGAACACATGATTCAACAACAACATGTTAAATAAAAAAAAATACAATTATTTGAGTAACTAGTCAATTTAAGATTACAACTCTTCATCATTTTCATATGGAAATAATAGAATTTCAAAGTAATTGTACACTCTGAATAGAGACTGGTGTTTCTTAGTCATTTTATATTTAAATCCCACCTGTTCCAATAATTTCTAGTGAAGTTGATCAGTCTTCACGGGAAATTCTTAGGATTCAGGGCATTTGACACCATTAAATGTTTCCTCTCCCTTCTCTGTCCCTGTCCTTCAGAACCCATTTGGATACATTTCAAAACATTTCCATCTTCCTGTATACCCAGTTTAAAACTGCATTGAAAAAGGTCCATCCAAATTAAATCCCATAGGCCTTTCCAGTAATCTAATAATTTTAACCTGTGTCATTAGTTTAGTATAGTATACAAAACTATTGGTTAACCGCTGTAGAACCTTCAAAAAGTTGATGCTGTTTTATCATCTTGTTAGTCAATACGTAATTCAAACAGATTACAATGTCCAGAATACATAACTTTCCTGCTCAAATTTACTTGTTTTATCTAACTATAAAACCAAACAACAGTGATGTTTGTTCATATCTTTATTTCAAACATCGCACTAGTTCCTTGTTTGCTTCCAACCGCAAATTATTTTATTCTTTTTTATTTTTACAATCTCAAGGCTCAATTTATTCATCATATAACCTTGTATTGAAACCTTAGTTTTTCAATTTACTAAAATATCGCATCATTAGAATGCTATAAAGACATTAATAATATATTACCATTCACATACTGTCAACACTCATTAAACATCCATTAGTTTAAGATTAACCTGTAAAGCACCAAATGTAGAAAATACATCAGCCAAATCTTATGTCACTTCAATACATTTATTTCGAATACCGAAACAAAGACTACATTTTTCTTGAGTCACATGGTTCTCAAAACCCCAAATATGTTGTAATGAACAGAGTTGAACCAAACTTTCTGAATCATTAGTTCCTACTATTTTTCCCTATGACAGTCAAACACCCAAGCTAACGTTTAACTGTGCAGCTTGCAATAATTCTAATTATATTTCCTCCCTGACGTTTACTGACACCAGCAATATTCAATCAGACATTTGTAAACTAATCCATTCTTCTGCACTTTGGTATATCCATACTAGTGCTTTTGACATCCCACCAAAATAGCCTGAAAAACATTACCAAGCACCCCATTTTACTCTATTCCTTCTCTAAATAAATCCACTAACGCATGTTCTTTCCCGTTATATGGTGTGTACTTGCTGGTAGGTCAAGATCATAGGAACAGGACTCTTTTATTCAGAACTCCATTTATAGCCTAATCCAGATACTTTTACTCTTAAAACAGCCGACTATCACTAACTGCTTTCCCCAGTATCGCATTCTCCAAGGACATTTCTGACAAGAGAAAATGAAAAACCCTTCTGGAAAAGAAAGTGTACATTTCGTTAGTATTCACAATGTTACCTTTTAGTCAGCAAGCCAATAGTATTACTTTTATACTGAACATTATAATTATAATTCCACTATCCTTACTCCAATCATGAAATGTTTGTTTCAATCCTCCACTATGTTCATAAACTAACTAAAACATTTTAAAAGTTTTAATTTAAATTTGGCAACCCCAATGCTGGCGTTTAACCCAATTAATTCTTTAAACCGACAACATTTCCTCACGCTCTTGATTCCATTCTACTAGTGTTTTAGCAGTTTCAGAGAATGTCGGCATAAAATGTCTAACAATATTGAAAACCCCTTACGTTTTCCTGAGCATGCGCGGAGAGTTCAGCCATGCCTCAGAACGCATATTTTCCATCCGATCCCGGGTTAAGTCTTGCCTTCAGAAATTGAAAACCTCAAATATGTTACACTTTGCTTTGCCTGTTCCTCCAATTAATTTACTAAGGTGGTGAACTCTCATATAAGTTTATTTTCCGTTGTTCGACGCCAATAACAAATCATCCTCGTATTTTATCACCACAGAAACGATTGTTTCAATGCAAAATGATACCAAGTGGAACCATTTGTAAATCCCATCGGTGCTCTGATAACAGTTAGGTAAAACGTGATCTAATACGTCTTCCATCACATAGAAACTGTAATCTCTACGAACCCCTCATTGATCGAACAGAGATCATACATACACCGCTATGTGGAAGTTCCATTCTTACTAACCTCAAAACGATTAGTTGTTGCTCTATTGAAAAGGATGCAAACTCTCGTACACCTGCATTCCTGCTACTGCACTAGGCTCCAGTGTCTCCCTACACACATTCTTCCCACATTCTTCCCATAGTCCCATATCTAAAACAGGGAGCTATCTTCTTACGTTTTGATATTTTATGGTTTTTATGGCTCTACTCACCCCTCGCACGTCTGCGAGGCGAGCAGAGTCACATCTGGCCCCCATCGTAATGTATTTTCTGATGATAGAATGTTGATTTCAAAACACTGGTAAATTGAGCTTCTTATTCTGGTTTTATTTGATTCTATTTATCCAGTTTACCGGGTAATGTTTCCCTTCATTATCAAGTTTGCTCTTTCACATTCAAACCAAATTGGTGGAATTATTGTGCGCTTCTCTCAGCGACTCCATGGCTTTACTAAATTCCATTACTTGAACTTTATTACATCCTATTTATCACACTTTCCCGTCTAATTCAGCTGTTGTTTATATCTACACTTTCTTATCACTTTATATTTATTCACTTATGATATTCTATCCTACTGTTACTTATATTCCTAATTTATCCTACCTATTTTCTATACTTGTAGAGTCTCTCCAGACCCACTCTCTCTCCTAGATGGTGTAACTTCTTAGGGGTCCTGCACTACAGTGTTACCCCCCGTTTTCCTCCTACCGTCCTTCACGGTGCTGTAATATCTCTAGTATATACTACAGACTATACCATGGTATGGTTCTTTATGTATTTGTTGTTACTATTTATTCTAAATAGCCTGAGTTTATTTTAACCATATAGTATATCTGTTGCCTATCTGTATGTTTTATCGCTCTACTTCACACACCAGTATATACTATATGTGTCTTGTTTGATACTTTATTCAACAAGTTCTATGCATTCTAGAATAGTTATTTAACACATGTATTATGTTAATGTGTTATCTTTACATAGTTCCTTTTAATCAATACCTATTGATTTATCACTTCTTCTTCTTAGTACTCACTAGACGCACCCTTCTCAAATTACACTCAATCAACTGTCACAGAGAGGTTTGCGCATTCCTTCCCCTTGACTAGTTGGCACACACACACACACCAGTATATACTATATTTAACTGCAGTTTTTAGCTTCTCTGATTCACTTCCTCAACACAGAGAAGCTTCCACTCATTCAGGTTTTTATGGTACGACGGAAGTCCTGCCTAATCGGGTCAGTTTCCCTTCCTCTCCAATTTACGTTCATACACAATATGACGAAAGTCCTGCCTAATCGGGTCAGTTTCCCTTCCTCGCCTTACCTAAAGCGACCTATAAACCTCAGTCTATTCCTGATACACTTCCTCAACACAGGATAACTTTGTATTCATAGGATTTTTGTAGTATGTCGGAAATTCTGCTTAATCGAGTCAGCTTCCCTTCACACTGTTTGCCCCCCCTCGTACTGTCCTCTGTTCCTCAGAGCAGCTACGCGGTGGACCTACTGATCTTCCGACCCCGTTAGCAAGGCGGAGTGTTATTATCCGTAGGATTAGTTTTGCACTTGAACCTCGCCAAATCGGGTCGAGTTTCTCCTGCTCCCTAACTATTCACTTCAAACGGACCCCCGTTAATTTGGGTGGTATCATGAACAACCCACCCAAAGCAGACCTCTTCCTAATTCCTTTTGTGAGAGCGGTATCGTGGGATTTCTACCTATTTATTTATTTGTTCTGACCACACGCACGCAGTAGCAGTAGCCCCACACTAGGTCAGGCAGTTCAGTCAAGAGAGAGCAAACGCACACACCTCCCGGGCCACACAAGGTCCCCAGATGAGTGGTCTCGCGAGAGGAGCAACCCGAGTCACACACCCAACACGAATCGCCTGATCAGGTTGATTGGGCTGTGTTCACGCACATCCCAAAACAGGTCCTGAAACAGTCGACTCGGCCAAGTAGAATCAGACGGGACAACCCCACCCAACCAAACCACACGTGGGTTTGTTAGAACGGTCCGATTAACGCAAGCACAAGCCCTCCCCGCTAAACATCCTACTCCAGCAGGTTCAGAATTTACTTACGCATGTAATCCTAACAAAATGTACACATATTATATTTAACAATCCCCCAATTTATGCATG
The DNA here is from genome assembly GCF_905237065.1 of Salmo salar. Lineage (NCBI taxonomy): Eukaryota > Metazoa > Chordata > Actinopteri > Salmoniformes > Salmonidae > Salmo > Salmo salar. The sequence goes on along the minus strand of NC_059455.1, from coordinate 41,341,107 downwards.
CATGCAGTTTTATTGAATTCACAAGTTCTTCCAGTACTACTGGGTTTTTAGGAGTTCTTTAAATAGAGAGACCTACGTGGCGTCCCCTTCGTTGAGACTGAATTCCTGAAGCAATCTACACAAACATTTCAACTATTGTAAGAACAAGCTTACCTTATTATAGTTTGGGTGGCCACCTGTTTGTGAGACTGTCCAGAGAAACCGTCACCAACCAAAAACGCCGTTATCTGAGATCCCTACAGTCTCCTGGCATGCTCGCCAAATTATGTAGTGGAAAATTGTCTTAAGAATAACACTTCTTACAAGAACTTGTGAATTCAATATAGACTTTAATACAGAGTAGTAAAGCCGAGCCGGTCCGCGGAACAACAACTGCCTTCCTTAGGCCCCGGCTCTGCTTTTATGCATATACAATACATAGGTCCATCCTTTATGTAAATGAAGTAAAACCCCCTATGTGTTCTGCCACCATTTTCTTTCAACCCAATGGATAACGCCCATATCTGCTTTTAGCTCTAACATAGTAGTGGCTGGATAACGCCCATATCTGCTTTTAGCTCTAACATAGTAGGGGCTAGACTCTCCTCATATGGATATGAAAATAATGCATGCATTGCAGGCTTACGCTTGGCATATATTTAGTCATGGCCATACATACAGCTTGCCTGGCCTTTGCGTGGTTCCTGCTTGGGGATGTATAGCCATCTGTTATTTCCACTCAGGGCCTGCTGTCAGTCTCCTCTTTCGCTAGCTAATGTATTTCTATCTTTCTTTCCCTCAGCAAGTCTACCTTTCTCCCACACTCTCAACAGGGAAGACCATTCCCTGTCACCTCTCAACAGGGAAGACCAGTCCCTGTCACCTCTCAACAGGGAAGACCCTTCCCCCTCACCTCTCAACAGGGAAGACCCTTCCCCCTCACCTCTCAACAGGGAAGACCATTCCCTGTCACCTCTCAACAGGGAAGACCCTTCCCCCTCACCTCTCAACAGGGAAGACCAGTCCCTGTCACCTCTCAACAGGGAAGACCCTTCCCCCTCACCTCTCAACAGGGAAGACCAGTCCCTGTCACCTCTCAACAGGGAAGACCCTTCCCCCTCACCTCTCAACAGGGAAGACCATTCCCTGTCACCTCTCAACAGGGAAGACCCTTCACTCTCACCTCTCAACAGGGAAGACCATTCCCTGTCACCTCTCAACAGGGAAGACCATTCCCTGTCACCTCTCAACAGGGAAGACCCTTCCCCCTCACCTCTCAACAGGGAAGACCCTTCCCCCTCACCTCTCAACAGGGAAGACCCTTCCCCCTCACCTCTCAACAGGGAAGACCAGTCCCTGTCACCTCTCAACAGGGAAGACCCTTCCCCCTCACCTCTCAACAGGGAAGACCCTTCCCCCTCACCTCTCAACAGGGAAGACCATTCCCTGTCACATCTCAACAGGGAAGACCCTTCACCTCAACTCAAAATCCACTTGTCTGACTCTCTAGAGGTGAGCTAAACGTAATGGGGAAGCAGTGGGTCTCTTCATCAGTCTGTCTCAGCTATATATTTTAGTAGTAGGGGAGAGTGGGGTATGTTCAGCCACTTTAGGGTAAGTGGCTGATGGTGTCCTGTTATGATGCTTGATAGGTCAAGTTTTAATTCATGGAATGGGGGAGTGGTATATTGTATAAATAATGTACGCCTACATTCAGATATAGATATCTCTGTTCAATATCACTCTCCCTTCCATTTATTGACCAGTTGTCTGGGACAGAGATGTTATTTCGATGTGCCAATTCGTAAGCAAATTCTCTGCACTTGAGGCTAATAAGCCCATTAACCTTTCTGGGCTAGGGGGCAGCATTTTCACGGCCGGATAAAAAATGTACCCGATTTGAACTGGTTACTACTCTTGCCCTACTCTTCTGTGAGTATAACAGAACTCATATGGCAGGCAAAAACCTGAGAAGATTTCAAGCAAGAAGTGCCCTGTCTGCAATTTTGTAGTTCTGCTTTTGCTTGTCTATCGAAACTACAGTATCCGTGGGGTTTTGTTGCACTTTCTAAGGCTTCCATTGGCTCTCTAAAGCCGCCAGAAAGTGGATTGGGGCGTCACCTGTCTCTGGGCAAAGTATAGGAGCACAGTTTGTCAGTGGACTGCCTGGTGACTCAAAGACTGGAGATGCGCAGTCCCGAGACCTCGCCATTTTTTCTTTCCCTCTTTGAATGAGTACAACATTGTCCTGTTGGAATATTATCGCTATTTTATGAGAAAAATAGGATAAAAATTGATTTTAAACAGCGTTTGACATGCTTCTAAGTACGGTAATGGAACATTTTGAAATGTTTTGTGTCGATATGCACTCGCGCGTTACCCTTTGGATAGTGACCTGAACGCACGAACAAAACGGAGATATTTGCACATAACTATGGATTATTTGGAACAAAAACAACACTTGTTGTGGAAGTAGCAGTCCTGGGTGTACATTCTGACGAAGAACAGCAAAGGTAATCCAATTTTTCTTATAGTAATTCTGAGTTTAGTGAGCGCCAAACTTGGTGGGTGTCAAATTAGCTAGCCTGTGATGGCCGAGCTATCTACTCAGAATATTGCAAAATGTGCTTTTGCTGAAAAGCTATTTTAAAATCTGACACCGTGATTGCATAAAGGAGTTCTGTATCTATAATTCTCAAAAATAATTGTTATGTATTTTGTGAACGTTAATCGTGAGTAATTTAGTAAATTCACCGGAAGTTTGCGGTGGGTATGCTAGTTCTGAACATCACATGCTAATGTAAAAAGCTGGTTTTTGATATAAATATGAACTTGATTGAACAAAACATGCATGTATTGTATAACATAATGTCCTAGGAGTGTCATCTGATGAAGATCATCAAAGGTTAGTGCTGCATTTAGCTGTGGTTTTGGTTTTTGTGACATATATGCTTGCTTTGACAATGGCTGTGTGATTTATTTTTGGCAGGGTACTCTCCTGACATAATCTAATGTTTTGCTTTCGCTGTAAAGCCTTTTTGAAATCGGACAACGTGGTTGGATTAACGAGAGTCTTATCTTTCAAATGGTGTAAAATAGTCATATGTTTGAGAAATTGAAGTTATAGCATTTTTGAGGTATTTGTATTTCGCGCCACGCGATTCCACTGGCTGTTGAATAGAGTGGGACGCTGACGTCCCACCTTGCCCATAGAAGTTAAGTATAAGTCTAAAAGTATTCGGTTTTAAATATTTTTAAGTCTCAAAGTAAATATAAATGCTAAAATATACTTTTAAGTATGAAAAGAAAAAGTAAAGGTATAAATCATTTCAAATTCAGCAAACCAGACGGCATAATTATTTATTTAAATTTTTTATGGAGAGCCAGGGTCACTCTCCAGCACTCAGACATAATTTACAAACGAAGCATGTGTGTTTAGTGAGTCTGCCAGATCAGAGGCAGTAGGGATGACCAGGCATGTTCTCCTGATAAGTGTGTAAATTGGACAATTTTCCTGTCCTGCTAAGCATTCAAAATGTACATTTTAGGGTCAGGGACAATTTGTGGCGTAAAAAGTACATTATTTTCTTTAGGAATGTAATGAAGTAAAAGTAAAACTTGAAAATATATAAATTCCCCCAAAAAACTACTAGAGTAGTACTTTAAAGTATTTTCACTTGAGTACTTTACACAACTGTGTAGATGCCAAGGAAGTTAAAACTGCTGACTCTCTCTACTGCAGTCCCATTGATGTGGATCATGGGCATGTTCCCTTCTCTGCTTCCTGAAGTCAACAATCAACTGTTTTGCAGATGTTGAGGGAGAGGTTGTTGTCCTGGCACCACAATGCCTGTTCCTCCTCCCTATAGGCTGACTCGTCGTTGTTGGTTATTAGGGCTATAGCCATGGTGTCGTTAGCAAACTTGATGATGGATTTGGTGACGCGCAAAGCCATGCAGTTGTGGTTGAACAGGGAGTACAGCAGAGGACTGAGGACACAACCCTGTGTTAAAAACGTTTTTTGGCTGTTTGTAAAAATAATCTATTTTCACCAGTAATTTTGAGGTTGTCTTGTATTACTATGAATATAACAACACGTTCACGTTTCAGTTACTGTCAGTCTGACATTTGACATACTGTAGCTCCTACAGCTCTCAGATAACTCCATTAACTCCAGTGGTAAGCTACTGTACCCTATAGCTAGAAATGGGTTATTGAGATTCAAATGTATTTTGAAGAGTTATAGTTACAGTGGCCAAAATTTATGCGAAGACACTTAGTGCCCTCTCAAATTAACATGTGCTTGACTCCTCTTTCATTTGCATCTCTGTTTTATCCTTTCCAGCATTTCCCCTGGACAGCCATGAAGATGAAAATTGGCCAATCATCTCGATAAGGATAATAAAATCAGAACGGATGCACAGATGATTAAAGATATTGTGACCCTGAATAACAATTGTGGGAAATACTTTGTTATCAAGAACAATTGTGAGCATATTGCCACAACAATTCGCTATGGTGAGGCTGTCTGCTTGCAGGTACGTTTATTTATTTAATCAGACTCTGAATAGGCTATACAACTGAAGTCTGTAGTGAACTTCCATTCCATCAAACACAAACACTCTTTGTTGTCTTGACAACTGGATTTTGGATATGGATCAATCTATTACTGAGCATAGTTAATGAGATGAAGGCTAGCCATCAATGTAGCTAGAACCATGACTGGATTATGTTTATAACCTGGGGTACATTCAATTGATTAAACATTTCACTACGTTTCACAACGGTTTGTACCAAACGACAACGGTGCGCACCATTCTTCAGTGTTCTTTGAGGTGTGTTTGCTCCCATCTGGTGATTAATATGGGTATGACCATTTAAAATGGCAAAACTTGAGCAGCGTCATACTGAAAACTATTGCCTTCTCAGAGACCATATTCACAGCATTCTTTAACTGGTCTTTCAGTACAGCACTATTTCCATTCAATTAAAAATTGTACAACGTTGGCCCCTGCTGAATGCTGTCCTGATTTTTCTCTCCTTCAATGGTCCACAGCAAGGTTCCAATCCACTTACTGAAACTGTGGCCAGATTCTGCTGTGCCACCAATAGAGTTGCCGAAACACTCAAGAAGAAACAGAAGAGGGGGCGTGGCAGAAGAGGTCTTGGTCTCCTACATGATGAAACCGGTGACAACCAGGGTGCACCAGCTGCTTGAGATCTTAACCTCTCAGATGTTCTCTCTCTCTTCCATCCTCTCTGTCTCTGTATCAAGTGAGGTCTAAACCTCTCAGATGTTCTCTCTCTCTTCCATCCTCTCTGTATGACATGAGGTCTAAACCTCTCAGATGTTCTCTCTCTCTTCCATCCTCTCTGTCTCTGTATGAAGTGAGTTCTAAACCTCTCAGATGTTCTCTCTCTCTTCCATCCTCTCTGTCTCTGTATGAAGTGAGGTCTAAACCTCTCAGATGTTCTCTCTCTCTTCCATCCTCTCTGTCTCTGTATGAAGTGAAGTCTTCATAATAATAAAACATGAGCAAGAATTCTGTTTTCTGTCTATTTTATTCAAATGGGTAAAGGGCTTGTAAGCCGTCAATTAAGAGTTACATTTTTTTTTAAATATGTTATATCTCACTTATTAACATTCATCTCGTGTTAAGTGATTTATTGGTAATATGGTGTTTTACTGTAAGATGAGGAAATGTTGGAGACTTTACTGTCAGCAGCATGTGGACATGATTATCACTGATGTAATAGTTGAATCCCAACACTAGATGGCAGACAATGTACAACATTAAGACCTTAGGTCTAGTGCTTTCAAATTCAATTCTGGACCTTGATTCCAGTTCGACTGCATTTTTTCATTCTTCCCTTCTAATCAGGGACCGATTTATACCTGGGACATGAGGTGGATTCAATTAATTATCAGGTAGAACAGAAAACCAGCAGTAATCTGGACCTCCAGTGTAGTTTTGGATACCCCTGGTCTAGTGTATTACAGTGGACTGTTTATAATGGAAAACTACATGATAACTAATTGATAACTACATGATAAGTAACTGATAACTAGCTGATAACAACATGATAACTACATGATAAAGAATTGATAACTACGTGATAACTAATTGATAACTTCGTGATAACTAATTGATAACTAATTGATAACTTCACGATAACTAATTGTTAATTAAATGATAACTAATTGATAACTAATTGATAACTACATGATAACTAATTGATAACTACATGATAACTAATTGATAACTACATGATAACTAATTGATAACTACGCGATAACTAATTGATAACTACATGATAACTAATTGATAACTACGCGATAACTAATTGATAGCTATATGATAACTAATTGATAACTACATTATAACTAATTCATAACTACGTGATACCTAATTGATAACTATGTGATAACTGACTGATAATTAATTCTTAACTACATAAATAATTGAAAACTACATGATAACTAATTGGTAACTACTTGATAACTGCTAATATGACCTAAGTGGACCCCTGACCCATAGAAGCGGGAAGTTGTTTTGGGTTGGGGGGGAGCTGAGGACTACTTTCCTGGAGTAATAAAGGGCCATTTCATAAAGTGCAGAGGAGTATGTTTCTCCACTTATACAGGAGTAATAAAGCCCCTCCCCCAACCAAGCCCTGTTTGTTATCTAATTTGTCAATCCTTTAAGAATACTGGTGACATCACAGGTATTCCACTGAGAGGACACACTCAGCTTGTTTTCACCTGTGTGTGCATGCGTATGTCTGTGTGTTAGTCATGCTCTTCTGTCTAGATTTGTCATCCAGTAGCCCAGTAAAGTCCCACTGGAGGGTAAAGGTTTTATGGAGGGTATATATAAGGTATGAGGGAGGGTATACAGTAGGTATGATGGAGGGTATACAGTAGGTATGATGGAGGGTATATATCAGGTATGAGGGAGGGTATACAGTAGGTATGATGGAGGGTATACAGTAGGTATGATGGAGGGTATACAGTAGGTATGATGGAGGGTATATATCAGGTATGATGGAGGGTATACAGTAGGTATGATGGAGGGTATACAGTAGGTATGATGGAGGGTATATATCAGGTATGATGGAGGGTATACAGTAGGTATGATGGAGGGTATACAGTAGGTATGATGGAGGGTATACAGTAGGTATGATGGAGGGTATATATCAGGTATGATGGAGGGTATACAGTAGGTATGATGGAGGGTATACAGTAGGTATGATGGAGGGTATACAGTAGGTATGATGGAGGGTATATATCAGCTATGAGGGAGGGTATACAGTAGGTATGATGGAGGGTATACAGTAGGTATGATGGCGGGTATACAGTAGGTATGATGGAGGGTATATATCAGGTATGATGGAGGGTATACAGTAGGTATGATGGAGGGTATACATTAGGTATGATGAAGGTTATATATCAGGGATGATGGAGGGTACACATCAGGTATGATGGAGGGTATACAGTAGGTATGATGGAAGGTATACAGTAGGTATGATGGAGGGTATATGTCAGGTATGATGGAGGGTATACAGTAGGTTTGATGGAGGATATACAGTATGTTTGATGGAGGGTATACAGTAGGTATGATGGAGGGTATACAGTAGGTATGATGGAGGGTATACAGTAGGTATGATGGAGGGTATACATCAGCTATAATGGAGGGTTTACAGCAGCTATGACGGAGGGTATACATCAGGTATGATGGAGGGTATACAGAAGGTTTGATGGAGGGAATACAGTAGGTATGATGCAGGGTATACAGTAGGTATGATGCAGGGTATACATCAGGTATGATGGAGGGTATACAGTAGGTATGATGCAGGGTATACATCAGGTATGATGGAGGGTATACAGTAGGTATGATGGAGGGTCTACATCAGCTATGATGGAGGGTATACAGCAGGTATGATGGAGGGTATACATCAGGTATGATGGAGGGTATACAGTAGGTATGACGGAGGTTATACAGTAGGTATGATGGAGGGTATACATCAGGTATGATGGAGGGTATACAGTAGGTATGATGGAGGGTATATAGTAGGTATGATGGAGGGTATACAGTAGGTATGATGGAGGGTATACATCAGGTATGATGGAGGGTATACAGTAGGTATGATGGAGGGTATACAGTAGGTATGATGGAGGGTATACATCAGGTATGATGGAGGGTATACAGTAGGTATGATGGAGGGTATACAGTAGGTATGATGGAGGGTATACAGTAGGTATGATGCAGGGTATACATCAGGTATGATGGAGGGTATACAGTAGGTATGATGCAGGGTATACATCAGGTATGATGGAGGGTATACAGTAGGTATGATGGAGGGTCTACATCAGCTATGATGGAGGGTATACAGCAGGTATGATGGAGGGTATACATCAGGTATGATGGAGGGTATACAGTAGGTATGACGGAGGTTATACAGTAGGTATGATGGAGGGTATACATCAGGTATGATGGAGGGTATACAGTAGGTATGATGGAGGGTATACAGTAGGTATGATGGAGGGTATACAGTAGGTATGATGGAGGGTATACAGTAGGTATGATGGAGGGTATACAGTAGGTATGATGGAGGGTATACAGTAGGTATGATGGAGGGTATACATCAGGTATGATGGAGGGTATACAGTAGGTATGATGGAGGGTATACAGTAGGTATGATGGAGGGTATATATCAGGTATGATGGAGGGTATATATCAGGTATGATGGAGGGGATATATCAGGTATGATGGAGGGTATACAGTAGGTATGATGAGGGTATATAGTAGGTATGGTGGGAACTCTCTAGCAGGCACAGATGAATATCCTCCTTAATCCCACAATTCAATGGGAAGGCATCAAGTCAGTATTCCAACAATGGGCCTCACTAGATAGACGGAAAAGAGTGTCAGGGGCCAATCGATAGCATTGCACTGCATATAGGCTGGATTCTCAAGCCAAACAGGTTCCTGCAACACGTCATCAGAACATGTATCTGAAAGCAACATGCACTGAGATCCCCATCCCCAGACACAGAGGGGACAAAGACTGGACTGAGACCTCAGCTCGCTCCACCAGAGGCAGGGCGCTGGTCGGAAGACCTACCCCAACACGTGCTACTGTGATGGGGGTGTAGGAGCCAGCTGGGTCTTGCTGGAGCGAAAACGTCTGGAGGAGCCAGTCTCTACAGGGATCTGTCCAGGCCAGTCTCTACAGGGATCTGTCCAGGCCAGCACCGTCTACAGGGATCGGTCCAAGGCCTGTCTCTACAGGGAATTGTCCAGGCCAGTCTCTACAGGTAGAGATAACATTGGATCACCTGAGTTGATAGGTGAAGGGGACATCTGTGAGGACTTGAGTGTCTATTAAGATCTGATTTGATTACAGTATATATATTTTTTTCAGCCCTGGAACATATCCATGGTTTTATTGTTCATGATAATGTGTTACAATTTGCATGGATACAGTGCTGTGATGCCTTGGCTGGAAAACAATTGGCACTGTTTATTTTAATATTCATTTGAATTTCATGTAATATTGTACATTTCGCGTCATTTGTTTGTGTAGCTATCACAAATGTACCTACAGGTGTAGGATCTTAATTTGATCACTATTTTGTTGCTGAGAATTGTGATGCACAGCAGGAAAAGTAAACTTGTAGTGTATTCAAGTTTTAAAAAGGCTTCTAAAGTTTACAATTTCCTCTTTAAATATCAGACTTGATTTGCCCTAACAAGAAATATGTATCAACCTCTAAATCCATTAATTATAATCCATCCATTAATCCACACAAAAATGCACATTTTATGTTGCTGCAGGATTATTTTCATACTGTGAGAAACTGCTCAAAATAAGATCCAACAGCTGTAGCTGTGCATGTAGAGAAAACAAATGATACACTACAACGCTGCAGCCACCAAAAACACCAGCAGAAGTACATGAAAGGAAACTAATTTTGCTGTTCATAAATGATGATTGATGCCATGACAATGATTACAACTGCTTTTGTATTTATTAGGGATCCCCATTAGCTGGCAGCTACTCTTCCTGGGGTCCAAACACATTAAGGCACTTGATTGTTACATTGTTACACCACTACATACGAGGCTGTGCCGTGTTCCGATGAGGTGTTAAAGGTAAACAGTCTCCATGGTAAGTTGTCAACACAGCCAAGTGTATATCCTTTAGTAACCCTGGGAAATAAATGATTAAAGTTGAACATGGTTCAGCAGGTGTCCTGTTAATTAGTTAACGTCATCATCTCCCTGTCAGGACGGAAGTCTCCTGCGTAGCACAGTGGGAACTCTCACACCCCACTGTCTCAGAGTCATTTGAAGAAGGGCAGGATTCAGTTTGAGCAACTATCCTCAATCTAGAGACTGTAGTTACTAGTTGTTGCAGAACAAAAACACAATGGTTTGCCTGTGATAACAGCAACCCAGCTAATGGGAAACATTCACAAACAGAACATAAAGGAACGTTTTTATCAGGTTCCCACTTGGTTGTGAGATGACAAGAATTAAAATGTTCACAGAATGTTAGAATGTTCTCCGAACATGCTTAAAATGGTTAAATCAAGATTCATGTTCCAAATGTTATTTTTATTTATTACATTTTTTGGGATCCCCATTAGCCACTTCCAATGGCAACATCTAGTCTTCCTGGGGTCTGACAAAAAAGTTATTCTGAAAACGGGAAGAACTAACTCATGAGGGTAGAAAAAGGCTATAATTATATTTACATAATGTGTAGGCTACTTTAATGCATAATGCAATGAAAATAGCCTTTTGTTAATGATTGACTGTCCTTGGGTGCCACGCTCCCCTGTAATCAAACAGCTGGAGAAGGAGAGTGATGATTGACCACAGATAGGAATCCCATCCCATCATGGGGTGTATCACAATCCACACCCCAGTCACGATTGGCTCATTAAAAACCTCTTAACAATGAGGTGCTGCCAAGGCCCCAGACCCCGACAAAGGTGAATTAATTAAATATTGAACAGCCTAATTCAATATTGAACAGATGAGATTCTGATTGGCTCTTTTAGGAGGAAGCTGCTGGGAAATGCAGAGGCTGTTGAACACATGTTACACATATAAACACAAGATACGCACACACACAAACACACAAACACACAATGCACAAAACATAGATTTTTTTTGGGGGGGGGGTTCCTCTTGCATCTAGACGTTCCACCAGCGGAACCCCTAGCCAACAGCCAATGGGAAGACATGGCGCGACATACAAAACCAACTAAAATACCACAATTCAATTTTCGCAAACAATCAACTATTTTACACCATTTTAAAGATAAGACTCTCGTTAATCTAACCACATTGTCCGATTTCAAAAAGGCTTTACAGCGAAAGCAAAACATTAGATTATGTTAGGAGAGTACATAGACACAAATAATCACACAGCCATTTTCCAAGCAAGCATACAAGCAGGGAAATATGTCACAGAAACCAAAAACACAGCTAAATTATGCACTAACCTTTGACGATCTTCATCAGATGACACTCCTAGGACATTATGTTATACAATACATGTATGTTTTGTTCAATCAAGTTCATATTTATATCCAAAAACAGCATTTTACATTGGCGCGTGATGTTCAGAAAATGTATTTTCCACCACAAACTTCCAGTGAATTTACTAAATTACTCATCATAAACGTTGACAAAATACATAACAATTATTTTAAGAATTATAGATACACAACTCCTTTATGCAATCGCTATGTCAGATTTTAAAATAGCTTTTCGGCGAAAGCACATTTTGCAATATTCTGAGTACATAGCTCAGCCATCACGGCTAGCCATTTTGACACCCGCCAAATTCGTGGCACACTAAACTCAGAATTAGTATTAGAAAAATTGTATTACCTTTGCTGATCGTCGTCAGAATGCACTCCCAGGACTGCTACTTCCACAACAAATGCTGTTTTTGTTCCAAATAATCCATAGTTATGTCCAATACCTCTGTTTTGTTTGTGTGTTCTGGTCACTATCCAAAGGGTAACGCGCGAGCGCATTTCGAGACCAAAAAAATCTAAATGTTCCATTACCGTACTTAGAAGCATGTCAACCGCTGTTTAAAATCATTTTTTATGCTATTTTTCTCGTAAAGTAGCAATAATATTCCAACCGGACAATCGTGTTTCATTCAAAGAGGAAAATAAAAAACATGGTGCTCGCGGGAACGCACATTTCCAATCTATTAGTCACCAGGCAGTCCACTGACAAACTGTGCTCCTATTATCTGCCCAGAGACAGGAGACGGCTCAATCCATGTTCTGAAGGCTTTAGAGAGCCAATGGAAGCCTTAGGAAGTGCAACGTAACTCATAAGTATTTGTAGTTTCTCTAGGGATTCAAAAGTAGAACTACAGTTCTCAGACAGGCCACTTCCTGCTTGGAATTTTCTCAGGTTTTTGCCTGCCATATGAGTTCTGTTATACTCACAGACACCATTCAAACAGTTTTAGAAACTTCAGAGTGTTTTCTATCCAAATCTACTAATAATATGCATATTCTCGTTTCTGGGCAAGAGTAGTAACAAGTTTAATATACTGAAAATACCGTGAAAATACTGCCCCATATCCTAGACAGGTTAAAACTGCATTTTTGGATAAGGGCTTGAAAGTAGGAATTTCACTGTAAGGTCTACACCTGTTGTATTCGACGCAAGTGACAAATAACATTTGATTTGATTTTATATGGAATGCAGTCTGTGGCCATGCACTTGCAAAGTTAATGTATCCGTCCATTTTTCTCAATTTTCTCCTAAAATGACACCCAAATCTAACTGCCTGTAGCTCAGGACCTGAAGCAAGGATATGGATATTCTTGATACCATTTGAAAGGAAACACTTTGAAGTTTGTGCAAATGTGAAATGAATGTAGGAGAATATAACACATTAGATCTGGTAAAAGATAATAAAAAGAGAAAAACATGCCTTTTTTGTGTTGTTCTCTTTGAAATGCAAGAGAAAGGCCATAATATATTATTCCAGCCCAGGTGCAATTTAGATTTTGGCCACGAGATGGCAGCAGTGTATGTGCAACATTTAGACTGATCCAATGAACCTTTGCATTTCTGTTCAAAATTGTGTATCAGGACTGCCCAATGTGACTAACTGGTTCATTAATAACTTTTCAAGTTCATAACTGTGCAATCTCCTCAAACAATAGCATGGTATTATTTCACTGTAATAGCTACAGTAAATTGTTAGATGAATGATAATTTAAGCTTTCTGCCGATATCAGATAGGTCTATGTCCTGGGAAATGTTCTTGTTACTTACAACATTTTGGAGTGGCAGGCAGCGTAGTGTTTAGAGCTTTGGGCCAGTAAGCGAAAGGTTGGTGGATCAAGTCCCCGAGCTGATAAGGTAAAAGTCTGTCATTCTGCCCCTGAACAAGGCAGTTAACCCACCGTTCCTAGGCCGTCATTGTAAATAAGAATTTGTTCTTAACTGACTTGCCTAGTTAAATAAAGGTTAAATAAAAAAAGTAAAAATAAAATAAACCTCATGCTAATTGCATTAGCCTACGTTAGCTCAACTGTCCCGTGGGGGACCCACCAATCCTGTAGAGGATTTATTAACCTCTACGGGATCGGTGTCCCTTCCGACGGTTGAGCTAACGTAGGCTAATGTGATTAGCATGAGGTTATAAGTAACAAGAACATTTCCCAGAACATAGACATCTGATATGAGCAGAAAGCTTACATTCTTGTTAATCTAACTGCACCGTACAATTTACAGTAGCTATTACAGTGAAATAATACCATGCTATTGTTTAAGGAGAGTGCACATTTATGAACTTGAAAATGTATCATTAAACCAATTAGGCACATTTGGGCAGACTTGAGATACTTAATCAGTAAGAGGCTTTATTCCCCAGTCACGATTGGCTTATTATTCAGTAAGAAGTTTTATACCCCAGTCACGATTGGCTTATTAATCAGTAAGAGTCTTTATACCCCAGTCACGATTGGCTTATTATTCAGTAAGAGGCTTTATACCCCAGTCACGATTGGCTTATTAATCAGTTAGAGGCTTTATACCCCAGTCACAATTGGTTTATAAATCAGTAAGAGGATTTATACCCCAGTCACGATTGGCTTATTATTCAGTAAGAAGCTTCATTCCCGTCACGATTGGCGTATTAATCAGTAAGAGGATTTATACCCCAGTCACAATTGGTTTATAAATCAGTAAGAGGCTTTATACCCCAGTCACGATTGGCTTATTCATCAATAAGAGGTTTAGTGACAGTATGATTCTTATCTAGGCTGAAATATCTGGTTTATATCGTCTCCCAATGCCTGTGTTCTCTTCTCTCTCTACGGCTGGAGACAGTTGGTAATGCGAAGGTCATAGAATCCCCCTGGTCTGTTTGTATGCATGGGCGGAACCCGGGGGAGTGGCAGGACGGTGCTGAAACCCGCTCCAGAATAGCCTAGCACCCCAATTAGAACCTCCAAGAAATATGTTGTTAGTACATGCACACATCTACACCATATATTGCAAGAATTGCTGCACAATGACCAAACTACACATTCTCTACCCCTGGGAAAAATGTCTAATGCCGACACTGTGTGGGTGAATGCAGTGTGTGTGTGTGTGTGTGTGTGTGTGTGTGTGTGTGTGTGTGTGTGTGTGTGTGTGTGTGTGTGTGTGTGTGTGTGTGTGTGTTGAAAACATATCAGTTACAAACATTTGGAGTCCTTTCATAGTACCTCGTCTGCACTGTACATGGATTCATGCAGTACAGTGTGTACAGTATAATCTCTGTTAAAAAATATTCTCAAAAATTACAAGAAAAGCCTATAGATTATCATAGTAACGCTCAAGTTTATAGCTGGCTTTAAGATGATAATTTTAACATATGCCTATATTCGTCAATCTCATCACCCGTGCTATCAAGTGTGCCTCAAATCTTTTCTAGCAGGTTGTCTGTACTGTGGTTGATGTGCTGCAGGTGAAAACAGGCATTTAATGAACAACACTGATGCCAGGGATAGGACTTTTGGTTCTGGATGTAATGACTATGTACTTAAATCATCATCTCATCGGAGTAACACTTCTTCAAAACTAAGGCTTCAAAGGAGTTCATTAATCCAGACGGAAGAGGACAAGTGCCTGGGGTAGGACCTGCGTCACTTCCTGTGTGAGGTAAGGTCTTACTCTACGGATGTTGTAGAGCATGAACCTGCAGGAGCAAGTCACTGCTTTAATGTTTGCAGAGAATGACAGGGTGTTGTCCAGGGTCAGGCCAAGGTTCTTTGCACTCTGGGAGGGCGACACTATGGAGTTGTCAACCGTGATGGAGAGGTCTTTGAGCGGGCAGGCCTTCACCGGGGAGGAGATCAGCTACCTCTTGTGGAGGTTGAGCTTGTGGTGGAGACATCCAAGCTGAGATATCTGCCAGGCATGCAGAGATGTATGTTGCCACCTGGGTGTCAAAAGGGGGGAAGGAGAAAAGTAGTGGTCTGCTTGAAAAATGTAGGTATTACAGACTGGGTCAGAGAGAGGTTGAAACTGTCAGTGAAGACACTTGCCAGCTGGTCAGTGCATGAGATACACATCCTAGTGATCTGTCTGGTTATTGTGAATGTTAACCTGGTTAAAGGTCTTACTCACATCAGCTACAGAGAGCGAGATCACACAGTCCCCCGGAAAAGCAGGTGCTCTCATGCATGGTTCAGTGTTGCTTGCCTCGGAGCAAGCATAGAAGGAATTTATCTTGTCTGGTAGGCTCACATCACTGGACAGCTCTCGGCTTTGTTTCCCTTTGTAATCCGTGACAGTTTCCAAGCCCTGCTACATCTGTCAGAGCCGAAACAGTAGGAGCTGGGATAGTAGGATTCGCTCCTGTATTGATGTATTGACTGTTTGATGGCTCGTTGGAGGTCGTGTTGGGATTTATTATAAGCGTCCAGATTAGTATCCTGCTCCTTGAAAGCGGCAGCTCTAGCCTTTACCTCAGTGTGGATGTTGTCTGTAATCCATGATTTCTGGTTGGGATATGTATGTACGGTCACTGTGGGGATGACGTCGTCAACGCACTTGTTGATGAAGCCAGTGACTGATGTGGTAAACTCCTCAATGTTATTGAATGAATCCCGGGAACATATTCCAGTTTGTGCTAGCAAAACAGACCACTTCCGTATTGAGCGCATCACTGGTACTTCCTGTTTGAGTTTTTGCTTGCAAGCAGGAATTAGGAGGATAGAGTTTTGGTCAGATTTGCCAAATGGAGGGCGAGGGAGGGCTTTCTATGCATTTCTGTGTTTGTGGAATACAGGTGATCTAGAGTTTTTTTGCCTTTAGTTGCACAGGTGACATGATGGTAAAAATGAGGTTAGACGGATTTCAGTTTCCCTGCATTAAAATCACCGGCCACTAGGAGCGTCACCTCTGGATATGCATTTTCTTGTTTGCTTATGGCCGTATACAGCTCGGTGAGTGTGGTCTTAGTGCCAGCATCAGTTTGTAGTGGTAAAAAGACTACAAAAAAATATATAGATGAAAAATCTTGGTAAATAGTATGGTCTACAGCTTATCATGATGTATTCTTACTCAGGCGAGCAAAACCTTGAGACTTTCTTAACATTAGACATAGCGCAGCAGTTGTTGTTAACAAAAGGTTAGGGTTAGGATTGAGCTTCCCCAAGGCTTCCGTTCTGTCCTGCCGATGGATAGAAAAACCAGTTCTTTGAGTACACAGAACATTAGGAACACCCCCCTTTCCCTTCAGAACAGCCTCAATTTGTCAGGGCATAGGTGTCAGAAAGAGTTCCACAGGGATGCTGTTCTATGTTGACTCCAATGCATCCCACAGTTGTGAGAAGTTGTCTGGATGTCCTTTGGGTGGTGGACCATTCTTGATACACATGAGAAACTCTTGAATGTGAAAAACCCAGCAGCATTGCAGTTCTTGACGCAAACCGGTGCGCCTGGCACCTACTGCCATACCCCGTTCAAAGGCACTTAAATATTTTGTTTTGGTCATACACCCTTCGAATGGCACACAAACACAATTCATGTCTCAATTGTCTTTAACCCTTGTGTTGTCTTAAGGGTCAAAAATGACCCGCCACTGTGTTTAACAGCAGAGAAAACCACCTAAATGATATTTTTTCAACTTGAAATTTGATGACTTTTCCTAGAGTGACCCCAACATTAGAAAAAGTGAAACATCACCTTTGTTCATATTTCCATGAAAGCTGTACACCACCAGGGTACAAAGATTGTCTTAGGGTCATTTTTGACCCGGCAGTTAAAATAATTTACACACCACGAAAACCACAAAGACACACACACATACAATGAGAAATTGAGATTGTGTTCTACTGATTGAACTCAGACAAAACTAAAACTTTATTGTGCATATGCAGTGTCATGACTGTCCTGATCAGGTCAGGTTACAGGAGACCACAAACCTACAGATTATCTCTCACCCCCAACAGAGGAGGAGAGATCTAGAGGTCTGAAGATGTGTTTTTTTTTTGACCCCTCACGCCCATGATAGTCTTAGGCCACAGAGAAATTCCTTTGTCCTCTCACTATGGAGAACCAGCCTCAGAACATTAAACATGCAATAAAAGGACTTTGGAACAATGGTTTCCAGTAGCTTGCTAGTAAATAAATAATCAACTAAGATTGGTGTGGTAAACTCATTGGTGTAGCCCGGGTTCGTGCAGATTCCCGGATTATGCGACATTCAGAAATGAGACATTAGAGGAAATTGATTAGTTTAGCAACTGTTGTAAAATCGATATTCTGATATTCTTTGAGTTAATTTGGGAAATAGACACTCAATAAAACGAATTTTCCCATGGTGCCCCAGGTTAATGAGTTAATAATTTCTTGATTCATTGCTTGATTCATTTAATCACGCAATTATAAACCGTTAATCATTCGATAAGCAACAGTCGTCACATTATATAATACAACGTCACGACAGCAGCATCTCCCCTCCATGACCCCACACATGACTCAAGTTCACAGACAAAATAAAAACAATTTTAGACAAAATAAACATGATTTAGAAGAGGAGGAGGTATCTGAAGAAGATGGGGAAGAATTCAACACAGAGCATGATGCGTCATCTCTTCATATGAAGAAGAAATCCCCCAAGTTGAAAGAGAGACATTTTTGTCAAAGAACAGCAAAATAACATGGTCTTTGTCACCATATGACAACCAGGGCAGGATGGCAGCACAATATGTCATAAGGATGACCCAGGGCCCACAAGACATGCAGTTGCCCATGCCCAGGACATCGTCTCAACATTCTACATGTTCATCACACCAGCCATCAAAAAATCATCCTAGAGATGACAAAGTTGGAGGTTTTCCGTAAATATGGAGACAACTGGAAAATGATGTATGAGATTGACCTGCGTGCCTACATAGGGCTGCTAATCTTAGCGGGTGTGTATAGGTCCCGAGGCGAGGCTACATGTAGTCTCTGGGATGCAGAGAGTGGAAGGCCGATTTTCCGTGCTACAAAACCACTGAAAGTGTTTCACACTTTCTCAAGAATGCTACGATTTGATTACCGTGTGTCAAGACCTGCAAGACGTGTGAGAGACAACCTGGCAACCATAAGAGAGGTCTGGGAGAAGTGGGTGGGGCGTCTGCCATACCTCTACAACCCTGGGCCTGAAGTAACAGTGGATGAGAAACTGGTTCCATTCAGAGGTACATTTTTTTTTCATATCTGTAATGTAAGTTATTTTCACTGTTAATTGTATTATGTATTGCTGTAATATCATTGATTTATGTGATTGTTTTCTGTGACACTGATACTAATTACTGATAGTAATCTCTTTTGTCAAAAGGTCGCTGTCCTTTCCAGCAGTATATGCCCAGCAAGCCAGCGAAGTTTGGCATCAAGATATGGGTGGCCTGTGACGCACAATCCAGCTACACTTGGAAGATGCAAGTCTACACAGGGAAGCCGACCAGTGGAGGCTCAGAGAAGAACCAGGGGATGTGGGTTATGCTTGATGTGACAGATGGACTGAGGGGGCACAGTATCA
This sequence comes from Salmo salar, assembly GCF_905237065.1. Lineage (NCBI taxonomy): Eukaryota > Metazoa > Chordata > Actinopteri > Salmoniformes > Salmonidae > Salmo > Salmo salar. Next base: position 41,322,051 of record NC_059455.1, on the reverse strand, counting down.
CGTGTGGCAATTTCTTCACCTCTTATGAACTCAGCAAGCAGCTCCTGAAGAGGAAGATCACCATGGTTGGCACAGTTAGAAAGAACAAGCCTGAGCTCCCCCTGCACTCCTCGCAACAAGGGGGAGAGAGGCCTTCTTATCAAAGTTTGCCTTCACCCCCACCACTACTCTAGTTTCTTACCTTCCACAGAGGAACAGGAATGTGGTCCTCCTCAGCACACTGCACAAAACGGCTGATATCAGTGATCAAGAGGACAGGAAGCCAGCCATCATCCTGGACTACAACCACAACAAAGGAGGCATGGACAACCTGGACAGGTGATTGGAACTTACAGCTGGCCCCTGGTCATCTTCCATAACATCATTGATGTGTCCTCATACAATGCCTTTGTGATATGGATCAATATGAGGAGGGTGTTCCTGGAGCCGCTGGGAAAGGCACTTGTAACCCCACACATTCAAAGACGGGAGTGCCTCCGCCACACAGCAGCCTCTGCAGCGCTTGTGAAAGCTGTTCAGAGGGCTGAATCTTGTCCTGATCCACCTGAGGCTGCAGCTGGGGCAGGCAAGAGGAGGAGATGCCAATTCTGCCCCCCCCCAAAGAAGGACTGTAAAACAAATACTATGTGCTGCACATGTGAGAAATACATCTGCAAAGTCCATGCACACACACTTGCATTCTCTCCTACATGTGCTAATTAGAGGTGATTGATTTATGTTCTTCACGTTTTTGTTTTGTATCTATTATCTTATTTTATTCTTATTTATTGTTGTTGTTTATACACCTTGTGGGTAGGGGTAATGGTTAAAAGTAGTAGTATTGTGTAGTTGAATTCCTCATTGTACAGTATAATAGAATATATCACTATGTTGCCAAAAAAGTACAAGACTGCTATTGTATCCCTTCAATAAAATGCATTCAAAACTACTTTCTGCAAATTTCTGCTACTTTCTTAGGCTATACAAGTGCTATTTCTTGTTAAAAAAAAGGTGTTTACACCTATGCAGTACCTTTAGCAATAATAATAATAATAATAATAATAATAAATAAATAAATAATAATAAACAATTTTGACAGGTGTGCTGTAATAAAAAAGAGTGGTGTCCACTGATTAAATGCAGTCTTTCTGCATTGTGAAGAGAGAAAACCCAGATATTCACAAAGTTTGTGATGAATGACAGGTTGTTTCTTCATGCAAAATAGATTTGGGGTTTAAAATTCAATTAAGCTGCTTTATTTTAGGGGTTTAGTGAAGGCGGGTCATTTTTTTACCTTAGGACAAGGGGAGTATACAGTGTTAAGACTACACAAGGGTTAACCTGTCTCCTTCCCTTCATCTACACTGATTGAAGTGGATTTAACATGTGACATCAATAAGGGATCATAGCATTCACCTGGATTCAGCTGGTCAGTCTATGTCATGGAAAGACATGTTGTGTGTACTCAGTGTATATTATCCATGTCCTTGTTCAGCCACAGTTCTTCAAGTCCCGTTGAAAGAATAGTCTCAAATGGAGCTTGCCAGTTTGTTCTCTGATGATTGTATTTTCACCAATAGAAAGGAGGGTAGAGGAGGTTTATTGACTCACTCTTTGCATCTCTTTCGAGTCTCGGGAATTAGGGCCTGGTCCGGAATGAGCAGAACATCCCCACTACTGCCGACTCGTTGAAGTAGAAATCTTCATCCAAATTCAGGTTAGTGATCGCTGTTCTGATGTCCGGAAGCTGTTTTCAGCCGTAGGAAATTATGATGGAAATATTATGTACGAAAAAAGTTACGTTTGGCGTATAAAAACATACAAAATAACAGAATTAGTCAGCAGCCCATAGGACGACAGTTATCCACTGCAGAACCATTATATATATTCAAAACAGAACAAATCTGAGGGGGCACTTGCCCATGTGCCCCATATGGGCATGATGCCTCTGGGAGGGACAGAGATGGGCTGGGGGGAGAGCGAGGGGGAAGGGGGAGGGAGAGAGTTAGGAGAGTGATGAAGATTGAAACAGAGGGGAGAGAGACAGACAGACAGAGAGAGAGATGGGGTGGAGAGAAAGAAAGCAGGAGAGAAATGAAAGACAGGAAGAGAGAGAAAGTGATAAAGCAAGAGAGATCAGGAGGGAAGGAGAAATAGAGAAAGAAATCAAGAAATCAAAAGAGAACTGGAGAGGTAAAAGAGAGAAAGACTGCAGCAGCAGCAGTGATGTCACCACCTCATTGGAAATGCTTCCCCTCTTCATTCAAGCCTGTTCTTCTAACAGGAGGTTCAGTGCAGATAGCAATTATCCTGGATCCTGCTGAATGCCAAAGAAAAACACAGGTTGCCACAGTGTATTCTCTTACATGCAAAATTGTATAATTAAATCCTACCTACGCTCTTTGTGACAACTCAACTGGTTTGTGCTGGGTGTTATCATGTTTGAGAAAGGAATTGCCAGCATTAAAATGAAGCATACTGATAATGTTGTGATTCATAAATTGGTCTTTGTGAATGATGTATTTTGTTTTATCTTTATTTAAGCAGGAAGTCAATTATAGCCCAGATTCAATGAGATCGAGCGCTAACCAGCGTTAATCAGCGTTGGTCGACATCCACATAGCCAATGTTTTGCCGGTGTTTTAGCTGTAACTGCAGTATGAGCTGACATATCGGTGAGCGGCTGCTCGTGTCACAATCCACTGCCTTCCTTATCATCCCTACTACGTTAGAAGTTCAAAATGGAGCTAGAAAGTGTAGGCTTTATCGCTGTTGGAAATAATGACTCTCAAATGTCAAACCATTGATGTTAGGATAATGCATGTTTTCATGTTCATTTAGATGGGGAATCTATAGCCTATCAGTCTAATTCAAGTGTTTGAACTTGGTACACGGCTGCATGAACTTGTAACGCGGCTTCATGGGATTTGTCAGATTATAGTGGGGTGTAGTTTCGTTGCATCCAATGGCAGTGTCCACGATAAAGTAATGCAACGAGCCGCTTGTGCATTAGAGAGCTCTAACGCATGCAGTTCCACCTCCGACACCACCAAACAAAACGCTGTGCGCATGTCAATCTGATGGAATCTAGCCCTATGTATCATTCCTGGAGCACAAAGCCCAGGTGCTTCAACTTTTTGTGGAGTTTCTATAACAATCTAATTGTGCATTGTAATATTCCTCTGTGTGGTTATCACAGTTTCTTATACGTGCTGTGTCACTGTCTCGGTGACATTCTAATCTCTCTCGTCAGTTGCACAACTCATTTATAGATTCTTACTGTGGTAAAGTACTTAGCCGGGGTATAATCAGAGCCATCATTGCCTGTTGGGGATTCTCCCAACCTACAATGTGTCAGTTCTAGTTGACATACTTTTAAATGGGTTTGACAAGGATGACGTTTTGGATTACAGTTATTTAAGCATGTGCGTGGCAGACATCTGAGCATTATGTTCAACCTCTACCTACAATGGGCTTCCGAGTGGTGCAGCGGTCTAAGGCACTGCATCTCAGTGCTAGAGGTGTCACTACAGACACCCTGGTCCGAATCCAGGCTGTATCACAACCGGACGTGATTACAACCGGACGCGATTATAACCGGACGTGATTGGGAGTCCCATAGGACGGTGCACAATTGAGCGTTGTCTGGGTTTGGCTGGTGTAGGCCGTAATTGTAAATAAGAATTTGTAAGAATTTGTAAGAATTTGTTCTTAACTGACTTGCCTAGTTAAATAAAGGTTAAAAAAAAGAAATCACTGGACTGAATCTCTCTCACAGCTTAAATATACCTAAAGCCTCACCCCTTGTTCGTACCGATGTAGGATCTTCATTTAACCACTCTTTTGTTGCTTAGAATTTTCCTGCACAGCAGGAAATGCCAACTTGTAATGTATTGAAGGTTTAAAATGGCTTCTAAAGTTTGTAATTTTTACTTTAAAATGTCAGACTTGATTTTCCCTAACAAAAAATGTATCAACCCCTTCCTGCACGATTATTTTCCTGCTGTAGCAAACTGGCTCAAATGAAGGTCAAACTGATTTTCTCTGTGAAAATCTTGTTGCATATTTGATGCAGTACATTGCAAAGTTTGTTTTGGACCATTTTGTTTTGTTTAAATTTGAATGAAATACATTTTTCATTCTTTTTTTTATCACCTACTGTAGTTTGTTGAATACAAACAAGATAATAATAATGAATCTTAATTTCCCCATTGGGCTACTTTACATCAAGTAAGCATTAGATTCAAGAAGAAGCAAAGCCCTTTGGCACGGCAACCAAAAGATAAACATTCTGATTGAACCTTTTACTGCAGTGACCTGGTAGTATTTAACAAATCTACTTTGAAACAAAAGTATACACCTCACACACATGGTTATGGGCTGAAAAAATAACTCCTCTACCATGTCAGATATAGAGTTTAAAGGTGTTACATTTTGAGTTTGCCACCCAATATTACCCTTTATATAGATCACAGAAGACTGAAATTTAACAACCATTTGACAGAGAAACACACGATTTTAGGCGAATAAAAAAAGCAAAGTTTATTAATTGTGACATTTTGAAAAATATTATTAACGTTCATCCTATGAGGCCACTAGAGGGCGCTGTGGGTCATTAAACTGCAACATAAACAGACAGATAGATATATTATTCACACATCAGCTCTTATTCCTCATTGACAGATGAATCATATTTCACACCAGAGAAGATATCTCATCCATTGACAGATTAATCAAATTTCCCACCAGAGAAGATATCTCATCCATTGACAGATGAATCAAATTTCACACCAGAGAAGATATCTCATCCATTGACAGATGAATCATATTTCACACCAGAGAAGATATCTCATCCATTGACAGATGAATCATGTTTCACACCAGAGAAGATATCTCATCCATTGACAGATGAATCATATTTCACACCAGAGAAGATATCTCATCCAGCATCACCAGTTAGAGCCATCAGAGATGAGGATGCCTACTACTACATCTCAGAATTATCAAATTAATTCATAAAGGATAAAGGATATAAATAAGTCTTACCATGGCCCTGGGGTTTGCTTGTGCTCAATGAGCAGAACAGAGCAGCTCTGGTGGAACGGAGCAGAACAGAGCATAGCAGACGCAGGGTAGAACAGGGTTAAGGTGTACTTCACAGCACTGATTCTGCTGGTGTTAGTTGGTTGATCATTTCAAAGAAGTCAGTTGAATTGGTAAAAAAACGTGGTACTAAATGACATGTTGTGATGCTTGTTTCAATGAATCAGTCAGTAACCAAAATGAGTTGTATGTAGGTATTGGGTGATTATTACGTAACTTACTGACTTCCATAGTGTTGTTAGATCTGAAGCGTGGAAGTAACACACGTCCTACACGTGGCCCTGTGATCAATATATATGTTAACAGGCTTATCAGCTTACCTCAACAAATACATTGCTATAAAATCTCTTTATTTATCTCCTTCTCTCTGACGCACACACACACACATGCGCGCACGCACACACACGCACACACACACACACACACACACACACACACACACACACACACACACACACACACACACACACACACACACACACACACACACACACACACACACACACACAGGTGCATGGCTCTGTCACTTCCATCCACGCTGTGTTCTCATCTCTCTGTCAGTGTCGCTAGTAAGAACACACTGCAGATATTTCAGCCAGTCAGAGGCAGCAGCCTCTCTCTCTCTTTCATTCGCTCCCTCACTCGCTCTCACCACCACACGTTCCTCCTCGGCTCATCACTCCCCCTCTCATTGTACTCCTGCCCTCTCCTTCCAGAAGAGAGGGATGATGCGTCGTCCTTTTCCCTCCTCCTACTCCTCATTCTGGGGTCTCTGTATCAAGCGGTTTTGCCATGTTTTGCTTCTGAGCAGAGCATTGGAAACTGTTCCTCTTTCTTCGGCATGGTGGACTTTTAGATAGGAAGCTATCAGCAAATCAGGTCTCTGCACTACCAAATGTCCTGGTGGGATGCAAGTCTTCATGGGACTCCTGCTTTCCTCACAGCACAGCTCGATTCTCCTTGAAGTTTGAGGACAATCCATGAAGAATCTCTTCATTCCTTTAGTCTCCAACGTTGTGGATATCTGGCTTGGTGTAAAATGTGTGTTTCTCTGCATCTGAAGATTTGACTGTGTGTGAGTGTTCATGGCAATCAATTAGAGTGTATCTGTATGTGACAGTTGGTAGATTTGGAAGACTGAAGATTTGGCTGTGTGAGAGTGAGAGTGTGTGTGTTGCTCTGTGTGCAGTGCAGTCCCACTCCCCTCGTTCCTGGTTCTTGACTGGAGGGTTTAGCGGACGCTGGAGGGCAACGGAGACCCCACACCTCCTCATTGGTACTGACTACCCTGAGAGGAGAGGAGGGGAGACAGAGAGAGGGACTGAGAGACAGAGAGAGAGACTGAGAGGTAGGGAGAGGGACTGAGAGATAGGTAGAACGAAGACAAAAAGAAAGCGTGAGAGAAACAACAATACGGATAGCAGGATAGAAAGAGAGACAAATGGAGACATAAAAAGAGAGTGAGAGAGAGTGAGAGAGAGAGAGAGAGAGAGAGAGAGAGAGAGAGAGACTCATTGTCTCACACCTCTGTATCCTCTCATACACACACACTGTGAAAAAGACGACAAGGACACGTAGGCTTAATCTGTGTGGACCTCCTCTCACCCATGCTGTCCTCCCCCTCATTCTCCCCCCTCTCTCACACATTCAGCAGTATGATTTTCTTCACAGCACCTTTTGACTGCTGTTAATTGCAGCAACAAGAGACAAGAGGAGTGAATCTGTGTTCTAATCTCAAACAGTAATTCAACCAAACTCAACAACAACAAAGAAGAAAGAACAAATGTGACGACATCTCTGAAGAGTAAAAACAATCCACTATAGGTCCTCTTCCAAACAGTGGACTGACTCAGAGAGCACCATCGGACTGACTCAGAGAGCACCATCGGACTGACTCAGAGAGCACCATCGGACTGACTCAGAGAGCACCATTGGACTGACTCAGAGAGCACCATCGGACTGACTCAGAGAGCACCATCGGACTGACTCAGAGAGCACCATTGGACTGACTCAGAGAGCACCATCGGACTGACTCAGAGAGCACCATCGGACTGACTCAGAGAGCACCATCGGACTGACTCAGAGAGCACCATCGGACTGACTCAGAGAGCACCATCGGACTGACTCAGAGAGCACTATCAGACTGACTCAGAGAGCACCATCGGACTGACTCAGAGAGCACCATCAGACTGACTCAGAGAGCACATCAGACTGACTCAGAGAGTACCATTGGACTGCCCAGTAAAGACTGGAGCAAGGCACTAGAGACACTAACAGCCCAGTAAAGTCTGGAGCAAGGCACTAGAGACACTAACAGCCCAGTAAAGACTGGAGCAAGGCACTAGAGACACATACAGCCCAGTAAAGACTGGAGCAAGACACTAGAGACACATACAGCCCAGTAAAGACTGGAGCAAGACACTAGAGACACATACAGCCCAGTAAAGACTGGAGCAAGACACTAGAGACACATACAGCCCAGTAAAGACTGGAGCAAGACACTAGAGACACATACAGCCCAGTAAAGACTGGAGCAAGACACTAGAGACACATACAGCCCAGTAAAGACTGGAGCAAGACACTAGAGACACATACAGCCCAGTAAAGACTGGAGCAAGACACTAGAGACACATACAGCCCAGTAAAGACTGGAGCAAGGCACTAGAGACACATACAGCCCAGTAAAGACTGGAGCAAGGCAGGGAAATCAGCCCTAGTAGCCCACCACTACTACCACCAGTACAGCCACCAGAAGAACAACCAACGCCAGTACAGCCACCAGAAGTACAACCACCGCCAGTACAGCCACCACCAGTACAGCCACCAGAAGTACAACCACCGCCAGTACAGCCACCGCCAGTACAGCCACCGCCAGTACAACCAACGCCAGTACAGCCACCGCCAGTACAGCCACCACCAGTACAGCCACCAGAAGTACAACCAACGCCAGTACAGCCACTGCCATGCAGGTGTCGTTTGCATGTTCGGACCAGGACGGAGGAAGAGGAGGGCTGAGGCCCCCGGGGAATGGAGGTCACAGCAAGCAGAACGCCACCAGCCCCAACACGGCCAGCCAGGCGCGGGCACGCTTCCGTACCGTGGCCCTCATCGCCCGCAGCCTGGGCTCCTTGACCCACCGCTACCAGCACAACCTTAAGGAGTCCACCGCCAAGCTCACTGGCATGAAGTACCGGTACGTAGAGAGATCACTGGCATGAAGTACCGGTACGTAGAGAGATCCCTGGCATGAAGTACCGGTACGTAGAGAGATCCCTGGCATGAAGTACCGGTACGTAGAGAGATCCCTGGCATGAAGTACCGGTACGTAGAGAGATCCCTGGCATGAAGTATCGGTACGTAGAGAGATCACTGGCATGAAGTACCGGTACGTAGAGAGATCACTGGCATGAAGTACCGGTACGTAGAGAGATCCCAGGCATGAAGAACTGGTACGTAGAGAGATCACTGGCATGAAATACCGGTACGTAGAGAGATCCCTGGCATGAAGTATCGGTACGTAGAGAGATCCCTGGCATGAAGAATCGGTACGTAGAGAGATCCCTGGCATGAAGTACCGGTATGTAGAGAGATCCCTGGCATGAAGTATCGGTATGTAGAGAGATCCCTGGCATGAAGTACCGGTACGTAGAGAGATCACTGGCGTGAAGTACCGGTACGTAGAGAGATCCCTGGCATGAAGTACCGGTACGTAGAGAGATCACTGGCATGAAGTACCGGTACGTAGAGAGATCCCTGGCATGAAGTACCGATATGTAGAGAGATCACTGTTGTGCTAGTGGTAATGATAGCTTATTCATGTGTTATAAATGTTTAGTTAAATATTTGATGATTAACTAATTAAAGTGTTTACAATTTATTGTTGTAGTAGCTCGATAATGTGCTATAAAGCATTAGTAAGGTGTTATAGAGCATTAACTAATGAGCCTGTGAGTGTGAGCTAATGAGCTGTTCATGTGTCTCCACCCCTCGGTGACGTGACGTAGCAGTACAGGGATGTTTGGACTGATTGTTGTTGTGTAATAGTGGCAATAATAGCTTCTATGAATGTGTTTAATTGAGTTATTGATCATTGAGTTATTGATCATTGAGTAATGAGCCAGAGTGTTTATGAGTAAGTTATTGAGCGTTTCACATTCACTGGTGCACGTTTAAAGGTGTATAGTAAGTTATTGAGCGTTTCACATTCACTGGTGCACGTTTAAAGGTGTGTAGTAAGTTATTGAGCGTTTCACATTCACTGGTGCACGTTTAAAGGTGTGTAGTAAGTTATTGAGCGTTTCACATTCACTGGTGCACGTTTAAAGGTGTGTAGTAAGTTATTGAGCGTTTCACATTCACTGGTGCACGTTTAAAGGTGTGTAGTAAGTTATTGAGCGTTTCACATTCACTGGTGCACTTTTAAAGGTGAGTAGTAAGTTATTGAGCGTTTCTCATTCACTGGTGCACGTTTAAAGGTGTGTAGTAAGTTATTGAGCGTTTCTCATTCACTGGTGCACGTTTAAAAGTGTGTAGCGATTTCTAGCCCAAAACGGTTGTTGCGCTCGGTTAGTTAGAGATAAATCCACCTGCAGGTGTGTGAACAATAATTGATTGAATTATTAAGTGTGTTATTTTGTCTTAACTGTATTTGATCAACTGCATTTTAGAGCTTTGGGTTTATTTGTGTTTATGATATCTTATTCACAAGTAGAGCAGGAATTCATTACTATATATAGAGCTATATAGAGTTTAATGCTTGGTGCGTGTGTTTTCTGTTTGTATTTATAACTAACTACTAGTGTCCGGACAGCATTATAAAGCATAATAAATTATTCATGAGTTATAGAGTACTTATTCATGAGTTATATATGTTGTAGGTTTACGTGGATGTGTGTATGTTACCATTTCTGCTTCCTTATGACAACATGAAGTAGGATTACTGCCTGTATGCAGTTTTAGTGGTTTCTAGAGTATCTAAACCTTAGGCTTAAAAGTTACATAATAATTGCTTGAATAAGAGTGATAATGGTTTTATATGAAACGTTTCCACTCATTTGATGTTACACAATAACTAATTGAGGCTTAATGATATGCAGATGTACTGTAGGATGTTTGTATCACTGCTGAAACAGTGGGAGTTGTATTTATTTATTTAATCTTTAATTAACGAGGCAAGTCAGTTAAGAACAAATTCTTATTTTCAATGATGGCCGCCTCGCTTCGCGTTCTCAGGAAACTATGCAGTATTTTTTTTTTAAATGTATTATTTCTTACATTGTTACCCCAGGTAATCTTAGGTTTTATTACATACAGTCGGGAGGAACTATTGGATATGAGCTACGTCAACTTACCAACATTACGATCAGGAGTACAACTTTCCCGGAGCGGATCCTCTGTTTGGACCACCACCCAGGACAATGGATCGGATCCCAGCCGGCGACCCAAAACAATGGCACCGCAAGAGGGGCAGAAGTGGTCTTCTGGTCAGGCTCCGTAGACGGGTACATCGCGCACCGCTCCCGAGTTTACTACTCGCCAACGTCCAGTCTCTTGACAACAAGGTAGACGAAATCCGAGCAAGAGTTGCCTTCCAGAGAGACATCAGAGATTGAAACAAAGAACGTTACATGGAAACGTGGCTCACTCGAGACACGCTATCAGTGTGATCATAACAACATACAGGAACTCAAGTCTGTCACGTTTGTTGTACAAAGAAGGAGACCAAGGCACAGCGTGTGTATCATTCCACATTTTATTTAAACTGTGAAACCCTGCAAGACATACAAATAAACTACTAAACAAAATAACAAACCATGACGAAGAGGTGCAACATACACTACCTCAAAACAATCTCCCACAAAACCTAGTGGGGATAAGAGTGTCTGCTAAATTAAAAATGTATAGCAGCAGCTTCAGAGGAAAACATCTTAATATTGGAAGGTTAAACGCAAGCTGTGCTAAAATATTGTACATATCATGAAGGTAACTTGCTGCCAAATTAGATTCATCAACTGACAACTAAACTCTAGTTACTACTAGTGCTTAAAACCTGCTTACTGCCAATGCCGTTCTCTGCAGCAGTAGTGATGGAGGCTTGCCACAAACTTACAAGGTTGTGGGGCTCTGTTCAAGAAACAACCCCTAACACTTGTGGAGATCTTAGAGGATTAGGAAGGTTTGCAGCAATAGGGCCAGAAATTCCATCTAGCATATTAGAGGGGTAGGTATCACTACATCACCCATCAAACCCTCTCAGATTACCATGTAACTAGAGGTTCATTTCTGACAGAGCCTGGGTTGTAAATGTATATTATATTTCACAGCAAATCTTAAATGATTATTTCATCCTATGTTCTTTACTTTGTTAAATTGATGAATCTAACAGCAAATGTAATTCTAAATGTAATACTTATACTCTGCGTCTGCATTTCTCTCAATGCAATACGATTGTATGTAAAAAATGCTGCCATTCACTCAATATTGACAGTTGACAGGTTAATAATTTTGATACCTACAGAAAGCTAACTCTCCTCTCTTCAACTCTAATATCATTGAATTTGCTTTCAAAACTGTTTTATTCTGTGATTGCATTTTAAAATGTCGCACAAACTGTATCTTTAAGCGCACAGATTATTATCATGCAATATGTAATGTTCTTTACAGCCTTGTACATCTATTTTTTCTAATCTATATTCTTTATTCATAGCAAATCCTCCTTTTCCCTCGGAATTCTGCTACTGCCGATAATGGCGCTGTTTTGTTCAATACCTGTCTTGTTATCTATCTGTCGTCAAATAACACTAAAGACCAATTGAAGTGTCAAAAACCCCTTTCACCAATCAGACTAGATTATCACTTAACAATTTAACACTACATAATTTTTTTCACATTGTGATTACACTATCACCAACTATTACTATAATTCATATTTTATTTATTTCACCTTTATTTAACCAGGTAGGCCAGGGTTGAGAACAAAGGATGCAAAGAACAAGATAATAAATAAATACAGTATGGGGATAGGGTAGTTGGATGGGCTGTTGTTTACAGATGCCATTACTTGTGCAGTGATATATAGCTGCTCTACACTGGTGTGTTTAAAGCTAGTGAGGGAGATATGAGTCTCAGCTTCAGTGATTTTTGTAGTTAGTTCCAGTCATTGGCAGCAAAACTGAAGGAAGAAGCTACCCCAAATGAGGTGTTGGCTTTGAGGTTCAGCCAGTGAGATATACCTGCTGAAGCAGGTGCTACGAGTGGAGTGCTGCTATGGTGACCAGCGAGCTGAGATATGGCGAGAACTTTACCTAGCAGAGACTTGTAGATGACCTGGAGCCAGTGGGTTTTGGGGACGAGTATGAAGCGATGGCCAGCCAACAAGAGCGTGCAGGTCGCAGTGGTGGATGAGTATGTGGGGCATTGGTGACAAAGCGGATGGCATTGTGATAGACTACATCCAATTTGCTGAGTATAGTGTTGGAGCTATTTTGTAATGACATCGTCAAAGGTTCAGTAGGATAGGCAGTTCTCACGGGGGTATGTTTACCAAGAAATAGGGAAGCGGATTCTAGATTTAATTTTGGATTGGTTGTGATTTTAATTATTATATATTTTTTTTTTTACTTTAGCTGGGCTTTCCTATTTGGGATCTTATCAGTATAGGGATTCATTGTCCAAGAGACCATGGCGGGAAATTCAAAACATGCAAGAATCTAATAATTTCGAATTTCTCAAACAATCAACTACTTTCTCACAATTTGAAAGATAAACATCTCCTAAATCCAACCACATTGTCCGGATTTCAAAAGAGGCTTTACGGAAGCATAAAGTTAGGTTATGTTAGGAGGTACATTGGAAAATAGCTGTGTGTAATGTTTTGTCAATTCAAAGACACAGGCGTCACCAAAAGCGGAGCAACCAGCTAGAATTACGCACTAACCTTTGACAATCCTCCTCAGATGACACTCCTAAGACATTATGTTATACAATACATGCATTTTTTGTTCCATCAAGTTCATATTTATATCCAAAAACAGCATTTTACAGTAGCGGTGAAATTCAGATTTTTTTCTCTCAAATGCTTTAGGAGAACAAACGTTACAAATTACAAAAATTACTATTCGATAACATTGGTCAATTATAATATTGGGTTCATTCTAATATTCATAGTTTAACATACTTCGTAAATGCTACTGCATTGCCAGATTTCAAAATAACTTTACTGGGAAATCACAATTTGCAATAAACCGGGTGCTGTGCTAAGAACAATAGGCTAGGCCTATACGGTTGGCACCATCTTATGTTTCATGCTAATATCAAAATTGCTATTGTCAATATTCCCTTACCTTTGATTATCTTCATCCATTGGCACTTCCAGGAATCCCATGTTCACAACAATGTGGTTTCTTTCAACAAAGTTTCATAATTGATGTCCAAATAACTCCAAAGGTTGTTAGCGCTTGGTAGGCTACTAAAAAAATAGCGCGGGGGGGAAGTCCACGGCGAAAAGTAAAAAAAAATATCTATGTTACGTTCGTTCTAAACATGTCCAACGTTGTTTAGCATCAATCTTTCGAGCCATTTTTTAACGTGGAAACATCAGTAATGTTTCAACCCTGACCTCTCCTGTTCTTGAAAAACGTATTTGAAAAATGTATCGCATCACATGATTAGCAGGTGCAGCAAATAATGAAGTGACGACATCCCAGGGAGGTCAACTTCTCTTCCTTGTCATCCGGTCTCTGTTCTCACTGTAGACGCTTCAAACAAATTTATAAAGATCGTTGACATCTAGTGGAAGCCGTGAAGTGCGAAATGAATCCTTTCTCACTGTGGTATCTAATAACAATGACAAACAACAAAATAGTACAGCCCACAATTTTTTTTTTTTTCTCAGGTTTTTGCCTGCCATATGAGTTTTGTTAACACTTACAGACACCATTCTAAACAGTTTTAGAAAATTCTGAGTGTTTTCTATCCAAATCTGGTAATAATATGCATATCCTAGCTTCTGAGTTGGTGTAGGGAGGCAGTTAAAAATGGGCCATATTTTTCCAAAATTCTCAATACCTTTAGCCCCCAACAGGTTAAGAACAAATTCTTATTTTCAATGACACCCCCTTCCCTAGGAACAGTGGGTTAACTGCCTTGTTCAGGGGGCAGAAAGACCGATTTTTACCTTTGTCAGCTCGAGGATTTGATCTTGCTAGTCCAATGCTCTAACCACACTAGGCTACCTACCGCCTTTTGAAGTGAGAGGTTTACAGTCTAACGAGACACCTAGCTATTTGTAGTTGTCCACATATTCTAAGATCCGTCCAGAGTAGTGATGCTAGTCGTGCGGGTGTCTTGGGCAGAAATTGGTTTGAAGAGCATGCATTTAGTTTTACTAGCATTTTAAAAGTAGTTGGAGGCCATGGAAGGGAGTTTTGTATGGCTTTGGAAGGTCGTTCGGAGATTTATGTTAACACCCTGTCCAAAGAAGGGCCAGATGTATACAGAATGGTGTCATCTCAGTAGAGGTGGATCAGAGAATCACCAGCAGCAAGAAGCGACATCATAGATATATAGAGAGAAAAGAGTCGGCCCTGAGAATTGGAACCCCTGTGGCACCCCCATAGAGACTGCCAGAGGTCCGGACAACAGGCCCTCCGATTTTGACACATTGAATTCTGCCTAGCCTGGTTCACCAACTACTTTTCAGATAGTAATTTGAGAAACCGAGGCTATTGAGTATGTCGATAAGAGAGCGGTGATTGACAACGAAAGCCCTTAGCCAGGTCAATGAAGAACAGCTACACAGTACTGTCTTTTATCGATGGAGTTTATATCGTTTAGGACCTTGAGCATGAGAGTATAGACTGTTTCCCACTTTGAAGAGGGGCATGACCAGTGGCAGCTTTCCAATCTTTTGGGGATCTCAGACGATATGAAAGAGAGAGTTGAACAGGCTAGTAATGGGGTTTGCAACAATTTTGGCGGAGAATTTTGTAGAGAGGGTCCAGATTATCCTAGCCCAGATGATTTGTAGTGATCCACAGATTTTGTAGCTCTTTCAGAAACATCAGACTGTCTGGATTTGGGTGAAAGAGAAGTGGGGGTGCAACTTTGGAAACTTGCTGTGGGGGTGCAGAGCTGGGCCTGGGTAGTGGTAGCCAGGTGGAAAGCATGTTGGCAGCGTAGAAAAATGCTTATTGAATATGTCGATTATTGTAGATTTATCAGTGGTGACAGTGTTTCCTAGCCTCAGTGCAGTGGGCAGCTGGGAGGAGGTGCTCTTATTCTCCGTGGACTTTATGTCCCAGAACTTTTTGGAATTAGTGCTACAGGATGCAAAAGCTTTCCTAACTGACTGTATATTTGTTCCCTGACTTCCCTGAAAAGTAGCATATCGCTTGGGGCTAGCCGATGCTAATGCAGAAGCCTAAGCATTATAAGTTTTGTGCTAGTCAAGGGGGCAGTCAAGTCTGGGGTGAACCAAGGGCTATATCTGTTCTACATTTTTTTAATGGGGCATGCTTATTTAAGATGGTGAGGAAATTACTTTTAAAGAACAACAAGACATCCTCTACTGACGGGATGAGGTCAATATACTCTCCAGGATACCGGGAAGCTAGGTAATTGGGAAAGGCCTGCTCGCTGAAGTGTTTTAGGGAGCGTTTGACAGTGATGAGGTGTTGGTTCGTTTGACCGCAGACCCATTCGGACACTGGCAATGAGAGGCAGTGATCACTGAGATCCTGTTTGAAGAACAGCAGAGGTGTATTTAGAGGGCAAGTTGGTCAGGATGATATCTAAGAGGGTGCCCATGGTTAAGGTTTTAGGGTTGTACCTGGTAGGTTCCTTGATAATTTGTGTGAGATTGAGGGAATCCAGCTTAGATTGTAGGATGGCCTGGGTGTTTAAGCATATCCCAGTTTAGGTCACCTAACAGTACGAACTCTGAAGATAGATGGGGGCAATCAATTCACATATGGTGTCCAGGGCACAGCTGGGGGCTGAGGGGGTTCTTTAAACAAGCAGCTAACGGCGAGAGACTTGTTTCTGGAAAGGTGGATTTTTTTAAAGTAGAAGCTTGAATTGTTTGGGCACAGACCTGGATAGTATGACAGAACTCTGCAGGCTATCTCTGCAGATTTCAACTCTGCCCCCTTTGTCAGTTCAATATTGTTGGAAAATGTTGTGAAGTTGGGGATGGAAATTTCCGAATTTTTGGTGGCCTTCCTAAGCCAGGATTCAGATACGGCTAGGACATCAGGGTTGGCGGAGTGTGCTAAAGCAGCGAATAAAACAAACTTAGGGAGGAGGCTTCTAATGTTAACATGCATGAAACCAAGGCTTTTACAGTTACAGAAGTCAACAAATGAGAGCACTTGGGGAATGGTGCTGGGGACTGCAGGGCCTGGGTTAACCTCTACACTTCACCAGAAGAGGAGTAGGATAAGGGTACGGCTAAAGGCTATAAGAACTGGTCATCCAGTGTGTTCAGAACAGAGAGTAAAAAGGAGCAGATTTCTGGGCGTGAAAGAATAGATTCAAGGCATAATGTACAGACAAGGGTGTGGTAGGATGTGAGTACAGTGGAGGTAAATCTAGGCATTGAGTGACGATGGAGGTTTTGTCTCTAGAGGAGCACCCAAGATAAGCCAGGTGAGGCCACTGCATGTGTGGGGGTGGAACAAAAGGGCTATGTAAGGCATTTTGGGCAGGGTTGGGGGCTCTACAGTGAAATGAGACAATAATCACTAACCAAAACAACAGTAGACAAGGCATATTGACATTAGGGAGAGGCATGTGTAGCCGAGTGATCATAGGGTCCAATGAGTAGCAATAGATGAGTCAGGAGCCAATTCAGTAGTCGCTACTACGCTAGGCGAGCTGGAGACACGTCGATTCAGACAGCTAGCGGGCCGGGCTAGCAGATGGGAACGCAACGGAAGAGACGGTTCTGACATTATTCTGACATTTCACATTCTTAAAGTGGTGAGCCTAACTGACCTAAGACTGCGAATTTTACTAGGATTAAATGTCAGGAAATGTGAAAAAACGGAGTTTAAATGTATTTGGCTAAGGTGTATGTAAACTTCTGACTTCAACTGTAGCTAGTTAGTTTGTTACTTTTTATGTGTCCTCTGGAATACCCCAATTTGATTGTTGGTCGGACCCGGTCCCCCGTGTGGTAGTATGTTGACTAATCTAAATGCACTAAAACCAAATATAAACTGCTTCATAACCCGCACTCATATTACATAAAGTGTACGTAAAAGTGTATATGTGAGCGTTATACTGTGCTACACCCTAAGGCCCAGCCTAATGTCCATTAGAATCTCAGTTCTGCACTGAACTAAGGTCTGAGTCCCAGTTGCAGCTCTCACTCCATTACTATTTAATTACAAAGCCAATGTGAGAAGTGCATGTCACAGCATTTACAGCATGTTAATTAACACAATGTCATTACTAACTACAGCATTATTACACAGCAACTTAATGTGTGACCTCACTATTTCCCTATATGCATTTTTTTACAGGTTTAGATTTGGAGATATCATTCGAACCAAAATGAAGTGGAAAGATATGACCTATCTGTCCGAATCCAAAAAGAGGGGGATCCCTCCAGGATATCCTTGCAATCTGGGTTGATAACCTACCAACGAACGTTGTGATGCCTAATCGAAACAATCGCACCATTTTTCACTTTTGATGGTAAGTCAACATAACATTCTTTACTTTCCCATAATTAATTAAGTAATAACATTCCCTATCCAGTAGGGTTGTGTCAATTCAACAAATTCAGCACCCCAAAAAATTATATTGTAATTCAGACTGAATTGAATTCCTCTCAAATCCAATGTTAGAGAAATGTAAAACAATTAAAACTCACAATTCAATATTACCACCAGCAATTCCACAAAGTGCAATTCAAATCCAATTCCCTCTGGCTTTCAGGGTGATCATGTCACTGTTGAGACAGCATAGCTATACTGGAAATTCAAAATTACATATACAATATGTAAGCTAGTGTGTACTTATTACTATGAAATTATTAACGGGTCACCACCTTTCTCGAGAAAGCCTGACTTATGAGTTATTTACAATAACTCTATAAGACTGAAATGTGAATACTAGTAATAAATTGTTTAATCTGAAGGTATGAATTATTTGAGAATCAATTGGAGTTCTTTCACAGAATAACAAGACAAACACAAGTTCTAACGCCAACCAAAGTATTTACACACATAATGAGAGTGATCATGAAAAGGCAGGAAATAGAATGAAAGACAAGAAGAGAAACAAGATATCTGAATATTAAAAATATGATACTCAGTCTGTGAACAAAGTCTGTTGTGCCCTGGCTCTGGTTAGGCCACATAGAGGTGAACAAAGGCAAGAGGGAGATATGTCCTCCTTTGTCCTGAGTTGAGAGGTTCCTTGGTGGTGGTTTCTTTCTCCTTTCCTCTGAGTTTGGAAGGTCCCTCGTGGGCTTATCTTCTGGGTTGTGACCCTGGTTGCTCTGTCTGCTGGCTCTTCCTTTGAGTTGCAGAGGGTGTGCTCTAAATTGTATTCTCCTTCTATCAGGCTACACTTGCTCTTTAAAGATTGTCTCCTTCTGAGACTGTTTAGTGTATGGACTCTCCCGTCCCAATTTCTGTACTGGATTACAGGTACTATTCCCTAAAAGGTGCTTTCCTTAACTTATCAGTTCACTAGTTCTTGCCATTAAAGGCAAAGGTCCGGGCCCTATGGTCAGCCTACTGAGGATGGAGGTTCTTCTCCCTCGAGAGGTCCAGCTTGAGAGGTCCAGCTTGAGAGGTCCAGCTTGAGAGGTCCAGCTTGAGAGGTCCAGCAGGATCAGTGAGCTAAGAGAGGAGCAGTACTTTTATAGTTCTGCTAGGTCACATTATATCACACCTAGGTTTGAAGAGCCACTTTTATGACCCTTTGTCTTGGAAAGCTTGGAGGAACTCAGTAGTCCAGTTCAGCATTATAGACAGACAGGAAAAGTATGTTCAACATATGACATTAAAACAACACGTCGGTACACATAGTATAAATTATTTAAAACAATTCCTGCAGTCAATTGTCATACTAAAGCCATTATTTCCATTACCTGGAGAAAAAAAATGTGGGATGTCGAAATTCCATTCCATTCTTTTTAAAGAACAACAGTAACAATAACAGTATTACTAACTATAACAAAAACATCAAAATGTTCACAATCTGTCAATCAATGGTGGTTACATTTTGTGTGTTCTCATGCACTTGTTGGACAATACGTGGTAGTTGTTGCATGTGCCTTGCAAATATATGCACTGCATTTATGGAACATCATGGTCGTTTTGACATCTCTTGGTGCACACAGATTGCACCTCTTCCTTAAGTCTCTTCTGTCTGTGGCGGCCGTAGATCTTGCTTCTGGCCCTTGTATATCTCTCACCAATCCAGCAGAGGATGGTATTTGAGGAAGGTGTTGGCGCCTTTGAATGAGGGGTGCCACCATGGCTTGCCCCAACTCTTCTAGGGATAGTCCCCTCTTGAAGAATTTCCCCTGCTTCCAGCCTTGATTCACCTCCATCCACACCACAAACGCGTTGTAGGCCGACACGTCTAGGATGTTGGAAGAACACCACCATGGTCCAACGTGCCGTCATCCTCTTACAAGACTATGTGACAGTAACCTGCAAAAGTGCAACAATCAGTAAATAAAATGAGTACATAGAAGTGATACTTCATGTCTTGCATAGTAACGTGAAAAAATTGCATCAAAGCTTTGTTTTAATTTATCACATCTAAAACATATTTACAAATTCAAATGAATAGATTTGACTCCATATTGTTCACAAATTCAATGAGCATTTCACCAAAAAACAACATGTCTTATTTTTATGGTGCAGATAAAACAATCTAGTAATTGAAAAAGTACATGAGTACATGAGACTTGAAAGATAAAAAGTAACATACTTTATCAAGGTTGTCAGCTCCTCTTTGTTCTTGTTGTAATCCAGGACAGCGTTGGGCTTCTTGTCCTCCCTGGTACTCACAGCTGCATCCCCTGTGCAGAGTTGTCATCAGGAGCACATTCTTCTTTATCTTCGGGCAGTAGGACACAAAAGTGTGTGTATCAATGAAGGCAAATTTAGAGGAAAAACAATCCCTGTCCTTGGTAGTAAGGCAGGAGGCAACTCAGGCTTATTCCTTTATTTTGGAACAGCTCCTGACCAAGAGCATATGAGGTGAATAAATTGTCACATGTTATGTTGTGCCCCTGGAGACCTGCAGTCATTTCCAGGACCACCCGCTTCCCCTGGTTCCTTTCAGGAACACCGTCTGCAGGTTTCCCTGGTTCCTTTCAGGAACACCGTCAGCAGGTTTCCCTGGTTCCTTTCAGGAACACCGTCAGCAGGTTCCCCTGGTTCCTTTCAGGAACACCGTCAGCAGGTTCCCCTGGTTCCTTTCAGGAACACCGTCAACAGGTTCCCCTGGTTCCTTTCAGAACACCGTCAACAGGTTTCCCAGGTTCCTTTCAGGAACACCGTCAGCAGGTTCCCCTGGTTCCTTTCAGGAACACCGTCAGCAGGTTTCCCCTGGTTCCTTTCAGGAACACCGTCAGCAGGTTCCCCTGGTTCCTTTCAGGAACACCGTCCTGCAGGTTTCCCCAGGTTCCTTTCAGGGAACACCGTCCTGCAGGTTTCCCTGGTTCCTTTCAGGAACACCGTCAGCAGGTTCCCCTGGTTCCTTTCAGGAACACCGTCAGCAGGTTTCCCTGGTTCCTTTCAGGAACACCATCAGCAGGTTCCCCTGGTTCCTTTCAGGAACACCATCTGCAGGTTCCCCTGGTTCCTTTCAGGAACACCGTCAGCAGGTTTCCCTGGTTCCTTTCAGGAACACCGTCCTGCAGGTTTCCCTGGTTCCTTCGGGAACACCATCTGCAGGTTTCCCTGGTTCCTTTCGGGAACACCATCTGCAGGTTTCCCCTGGTTCCTTTCAGGAACACCATCTGCAGGTTTCCCTGGTTCCTTTCAGGAACACCGTCCTGCAGGTTTCCCTGGTTCCTTCGGGAACACCATCTGCAGGTTTCCCCTGGTTCCTTTCAGGAACACCGTCAACAGGTTTCCCAGGTTCCTTTCAGGAACACCGTCAGCAGGTTCCCCTGGTTCCTTTCAGGAACACCGTCAGCAGGTTTCCCTGGTTCCTTTCAGGAACACCGTCCAGCAGGTTCCCCTGGTTCCTTTCAGGAACACCGTCCTGCAGGTTTCCCAGGTTCCTTTCAGGAACACCGTCCTGCAGGTTTCCCTGGTTCCTTTCAGGAACACCGTCAGCAGAGTTCCCCTGGTTCCTTTCAGGAACACCGTCAGCAGGTTCCCCTGGTTCCTTTCAGGAACACCGTCAGCAGGTTTCCCTGGTTCCTTTCAGGAACACCATCTGCAGGTTCCCCTGGTTCCTTTCAGGAACACCGTCAGCAGGAGTTTCCCTGGTTCCTTTCAGGAACACCGTCCTGCAGGTTTCCCTGGTTCCTTTCGGGAACACCATCTGCAGGTTTCCTGGTTCCTTTCAGGAACACCGTCCTGCAGGTTTCCCTGGTTCCTTTCAGGAACACCGACCTGCAGGTTTCCCTGGTTCCTTTCGGGAACACCGTCTGCAGGTTTCCCTGGTTCCTTCGGGAACACCGTCCTGCAGGTTTCCTTGGTTCCTTTCAGGAACATCGACCTGCAGGTTTCCCCTGGTTCCTTTCGGGAACACCGTCTGCAGGTTTCCCTGGTTCCTTTCAGGAACACCGTCCTGCAGGTTTCCCTGGTTCCTTTCAGGAACACCGTCTGCAGGTTTCCCTGGTTCCTTTCAGGAACACCGTCTGCAGGTTTCCCTGGTTCCTTTCAGGAACACCGTCTGCAGGTTTCCCTGGTTCCTTTCAGGAACACCGTCTGCAGGTTTCCCTGGTTCCTTTCGGGAACACCGTCCTGCAGGTTTCCCTGGTTCCTTTCGGGAACACCGTCAGCAGGTTTCCCCTGGTCCGCTTTCAACACCGTCAGCAGGTTTCCCCGGTTCCGGTCGGGAACACTGTCAGCAAGTTTCCCTGGGTGAACCTGCATGTTCCAGGCATAACTTGTCCTGGCATCACATGCTGCCCATATCTTTATTCCATATTTAGAAGGTTTGCTTGGCATGTACTGTTGAATGGGCAGCATCCTAAAAGCGATCAGACGCTCATCCACTGTGATGTCTGGACTTGGGTTATAGATGAGTGGCAGGTGCTCCACCCACTTGTGCCAAACCTCTGATCGCTGCCAGCTTGTCTTGTTGGCGGCGCCGCCTTGTATCACGGTTGTCGACACGTGAAACGTCTGGAGTGACAGTGGCAACGAAAAATTGCCTGACCAGACTCTGCATCCCATAAACTGGTGGTAGATTATTTTCTGGATCTGTACACACCAGCCAAAATCAACAGATCCACGTATGCTTGGACGTGTGTCCAGTGGTCCCCCTTCCAGTTGTCTTTGTAAATGCTTCTCCTCCAATGTCTGTCCGGTCTACCTCCTTCCAGTTGTCTTTGTAAAGGCGTCTCCCCTCCAACGTCTGTCTGGTCCACCTTCTTCCAGTTGTCTTTGTAAATGCCTTCCTCAATGTCTGTCCGGTCTACTCTCCTTCCAGTTGTCTTTAGTAAACGCGTCTCCCCTCCAACGTCTGTCTGGTCCACCTTCTTCCAGTTGTCTTTGTAAATGCTTCTCCCCTCCAAGTTGGTCATGTTTATCACTATAGTTTTGATCGACTCTGTCAGGAACGGTTCGAAGCAGGATTTTCTGTCATCAACCCGGGATATGGCGTATCTCGTTGGCCCTGGGGTCATCCTGATAACATTTTCAGCCGACAGCCGAACCTCTCCTCCAGCTGGGGATGAAGATCAGGATAAATTCCCATTCTTTGACCGAAATGTAACAACCTCAGCAGGGCCCTCTTCCTCATCACTGCATTATTACACATCGGTTGTCTCTTGGTCTGGATCATATTCTGTGTTGTCTTCAACTTCACACGTCTTCCTCTTATGCATCTCAATGTCAGTTTCTGGCCTCTCTCCTCTCACCAGTGTCATGATCAAAGATGTGATCAAGATCCTCACATACAGTATATCGTTTGGTCATTGTGCTGCCACAGAATGAATTGTGAGCAAGGCCTCAAAAAGCTTTACATACCAGAGCTGCGAGAAAAGTTATATATTTTTTAAACAATGTTGCGATTATTTGTGAGAATGCCAAATAGGTGTGGTTCCCGGTAGGGGAAAAGATTCTACTGGGGAAAGGTTCCAGTGGGGGTTGCCATGGAAACCAAGAAGGGGAGTGAGGTGTGTGTGTGTGTGGGTGTGTGTGCTCAAACACATGCATGTGGGTCTGGGAGAGGAAGTGTGTCCATCTGATGAATGGGCATGTGCCATAAGTACATTTTATACATTAATTGTAGTCTCTCCCATTCATTTCTAATGACTGGTCATTTTTCACCGGGAACACCACAGGTGTACAAAAGTTAAATGAAACATCCAAATGTAATGAAAATCATCAAAATGTATGTTGTGTGTTCAGATGCCCTGTGTGGACAAAGTCATGGAACCTTATGACAATCAGATTAAATGAACTACATTTTTCAGAGAGAACTTGTTTCACGTCCTGGCCAGTATAAGGGTTAATTGTTATTGTAGTTTGGTCAGGACGTGGCAGAGGGTATTTGGTTTATGTGGTTCGGGGGTGGTGGTTTTTCTAAAAAGGGCATTTGATTTATGTATTCCGGGGTTTTGGGCACTGTTCCTTGTTTATGTAATTCTATGTTTAGTCTAGGTAATCTGTTTCTATGTTGAGTTAATTGGGGTGGACTTCCAATTGAAGGCAGCTGTGTGGTGTTGCCTTTGATTGGAAGTCCTGTATTAGTTGGGTGTGTTTGTCTGTGTATTTGTGGGAGATTGTTTCTTGTTTTGCCGGAGTGAGCCTTTCAAGACTGTTTCGTTGTTCATAAGTTTGGTTTGTTTTGTTGTTTTGGTGTTCACTTAGTTTGTAAATAAATACACAAGATGAGCATCAACATTCCTGCTGCGTTTTGGTCCTCCATTCCAGGAGGGTTAAAAATGTATTTGTATTCCAGTTCAAACAGTCTAATTCCACTTAACTTCCAATTCCAGATGTATATTCAAGAATTGGATTGAAATGGGACTCCAACTCCGCTTATCCAGATCAATACACCTTTACTTATCTATTAGTGGCAGTTGTTAAAAATATGTTCTATTCTGTTTCTTGTTTCAGGAAAAAAGTAAATGTATATATGCCTATATTGAAGATATCAATAAGTGGCAGCAGTATAATGTTCGTGAAACACGCCTGGTTTGTAATGTCCAACCACTAAAACAAATAGCCAGTAATGTGGAGGAAAGATTTCACAATTGTGTGACTATTCAGTTTTGAGAAACAATTGTGAACATCTTGTGACATGGCTCCGATATCATAATAAGGTATCAAAACAGGTAAGTTTTAATCTAGAATTGAATGTTTATAAACAGACTACATTTTATATTCATACTTTCATGCGTGTCAGTTCATCTAAAAGGGCTACAGTATTCACCATGGCGACAGGTCTTAAATAGCAGTCTAAAGATGGAAACCAGGCTAATAATAGTAATAGGTCTTTAGTTCTTGGGTTATGATAATGTCAGACAGTTGTACTCGATATGAATTCCATATTATTCCAAGGCAGAGGGTAAATTTTAAATATTTAAAGTACATACATGTTGCAGTTGCTTTATATTAAAGTAATAATGGGGACGGTAAGTTTGATGTTTATAGCTTTTTTTGTGTTTAATTCCCCCACTGAACAGAACATTGGTTCCTATTTGGATCTGATGCAATCAATTAGTAAATCTCACCCTTAGTTGTAAATGAAAGTTGTAAGCAGAAGCTGCCAGTTTATTTCACCTGGAACAACTTCTTGTTATTTAAATCTTGTTTCCAGGTTTTGTTGAAATGTGAATAACTATCAATATATGACTTACAGTATTTATCAAACATTTGAGTGTTGAGCATGTTCTTCCCTGTTCCTCTTGTCAGGATGGAGCTGTTGGAATCTTTATACATTACTTTAAACCCGCGAATGGCCTGCTACACTGCCACCAGTTATTGAACCAACGACTTGAGTTCTAAAACTCTCAGATGTTCTCTCTCTCTTCCATCTTCTCTTGTCTTGTGTGAAGTGAAGTCTAACCCTCTCAGATGTTCTTTCTCTCTTCCATCCTCTCTGTCTCTGTATGAAGTGAGTCTAAACCTCTCAGATGTTCTCTCTCTATTCCATCTTCTCTGTTTGTATGAAGTGAGGTCTAACCCTCTCAGATGTTCTTTTTCTCTTCCATCCTCTCTGTCTCTGTAGAAGTGAGGTCTAAACCTTCAGATGTTCTCTCTCTCTTCCATCCTCTCTGTCTCTGTATGAAGTGAGGTCTAACCTTTCAGATGTTCTCTTTTTCTTCCATCCTCTCTGTCTCTGTAGAAGTGAGGTCTAAACCTCTCGGGGATGTTCTCTCTCTATTCCATCCTCTCTGTCTCTGTATGAAGTGAGTTCTAAACCTCTCGGATGTCCTCTCTTTCTTCCATCCTCTCTGTCTCTGTATGAAGTGAGGTCTAAACCTCTCAGATGTTCTCTCTCTCTTCCATCCTTTCTGTCTCTGTATGAAGTGAGGTCTAAACCCCTCAGATCTCTCTCTATTCCATCCTTCTGTTCTGTATGAAGTGAGTTCTAAAACCTCTCAGATGTTCTCTCTCTCTTCCATCCTCTCTGTCTCTGTATGAAGTGAGGTCTTAATAATAATAAAACATGAGCAAGAATTCTGTTTCTAACAGTCTTTTTATTGTCTGTTGACTGCACACATCCATGTTTTGGATGAGACTGTTGAAACAAGTTGAAGATGGTACAACTTTAAAATATAACATGATATATAACACACATATACATATATATATATATACACATATATATATATATATATACATACATATACATACATATATATACAAGGTAGTTCAAAAGGATTACCAACTGTTAACATTAGAAATGTTATAACTCACTAATTAGCATTCAACATAAGTCAGTTCTATGATCACACAAATTCACAAGCTATGAAATAGGCGTTTACAAATTGATTTATTGGTAATATGGTGTTTTACTGTAAGATAAGGAAATGTTGGTGAATTTACATAGTAAGATGAGGGAAATGTTGGTGAATTTACGGTAAGGCATGCTGGATGATGCCGCATCACTTATGTATTTTCTTTATTTTTTTGGGGGGCCCATTTCGGAGGACAAAAACTGTTAACAGCTTTTATTTTGACAAAACATTTCACATACATGGCACTTTATCATATATTTTTATTTCAGTAGTTACATAGCAAGAGTAGCACAGTAATTTGATATTTTGATATACATTGACATCTGGATAGATAGTACCATATATTATACATCGGGTTTTCAGTCATAACTATTATAAAACATGAGCTTTTAAATCTACCTCCTCAGCTACTCTCAGTCCATCCCGACCTATCTCCCTTAAACCCCACCCTCAGCTACTCTGCAGTCCATCCCCACCTATTCTCCCAACCCCACCCCTCACTACTTCTCAGTCCATCCCACCTATCTCCCTAACCCCACCCCTCAGCTACTCTCAGTCCATCCCACCTATCTCCCTAACCCCAACCCTCAGCTTCTCTCAGTCCATCCCATCTATCCCCCAACCCCAACCCTCAGCTTCTCTGTCCATCCCACCATCATCCCCGCAACCCCACCCCTCAGCTACTCTCAGTCCATCCCACCCACATCCCTAAACCACCCTCTTATGATTTTGTGCCATGTGATTTTTCAACTAGTGCTGTGATAAATTCTGAACTTGTCTAACTGCATACTATCAGTTGGTAAAACTTACATATTAGGCTGGAGTCAACAAAACTTGTTTTTCAACCACTCCACAAATTTCTTAGCTAACAAACTACAGTTTTGGCAAGACCGAGTTAGGACTACTTTGATGCATTACACAAGTAATTTTCCAACAGTTGCTCAGACAGAATATTCACTAATACAGTCTCCCAATCCAGTGGTCAGCTGTGCATACACTAAGCTGACGTCCTTAAAGAGCTTGGAAAAATTCCAGAAAATGATGTCACATGGCTTTAGAAGCTTCGAGTGATACTAATTTGACATCATTTGAGTCCACTGGGAGGTTACCTGTGGATGTCTTTCTAGCCTCCATGACCAAACTCAGTGCCCCTTTGTTGGTGACACCATGGGAAAATCAAAAGAAATCAGCTTTCACGACCTCTGAGAAAAAAATTGGAGACCTCCACAAGTCTGGTTCATCCTTGGGAGCAACTTCAAAACGTCCTGAAGGTACCACAGTGTCTGCACAAACAATAGCACTCCGAGTGACAAACACCATATGGGAACACGCAGCTGTCACACCGCTTCAGGAAGGGGAGACGCGTTTCGTCTCTGGAGATAACGTATTTGGAAGTGCGAAAAGTGCACTTCAATCCGCAGAACAACAGCAAGAATGTGAAGATGCTGGGAGCAAAACAGGTAAAAGGTTCTATATCCGCCGGAAAATGAGTCCAACATCGATATAACCCGGAAAGCGCTGCTCAGCAAAAGAAGAAGCCACCGCTCCCAACCGCCATAAAAAAAAGCCTGACTAATGGTTTGCGTAACTGCACATGGGGACAAGATTTTTTGGAGAAATGTCCCCTGGTCCGACGAAACAAAATAGAACTCGTTTCGCAGCCAAGTAATGACCATCAAGTATGTTTGGAGGATAAAAGGGGGAGGCTTCCAACCAAGATCACCATCTCAACCGTGAAGCTATGGGGTGTAAGGCAACATGTCAAAGAGAGGTGCTTTGCTGCAGGAGGGACTGGTGAACTTCACAAAATAGGATGGCAATTATGAGGATGGCAATTATGTGGATATATTGAAGAAACGATCTCAAGACATCAGCAGGAAGCAAAAGTTTTCAGCTGCAAATGGTCTTCCAAATGAACAATGACCCAAGCTATATTCAACAACAAGCAAACTAGCTTAAGGCGCAAAGTTTAGGTATTGGAGTGGCCATCACAAAGCCCTAACCAATCCCACAGAATATTGGTTAGAGTGCGAGCATAAGAGGCCTCACAAACCTGACTCCAGTTACACCTAGCTCATTGACAGAGAATGGGCAAAGTACCTTCCTTATTGTGGGAAGCTTATGGAAGGCTACCTGAAACATTTGACCCAAATTAAACAATTTAAAGGCAATGCTACCAAATACCAATTTGAGCTTATAAACTTTCAGACCGGTTTGGGAATGTGATGAAACAAATAAAGCTTAAATAAATAATTTCTTCTCCTATTACTTATACACATTTAAAACAAAGTGGTGATCCTAACTGACCTAAGACAGGAACTTTACTAGTATTAAATGTCAGAAATTGAAGAAAATGGTTGTTATTTGGCTAAGGTGTTGTAAACTTCCTTAAACTGGATCTTAGTTAAAGATATCTATTATTATATGGTGTTGTTTGATTAACTATGGCTTTCCTAGGTCTCCCAATAGTGCTATTTGTAGGGCTTACTAATATTTGATATGTTGTGATTTTTCAGCCATCCTCAACCGCCAGAAACAAGCTACATAGTGGTAATACCATTAAATACTGTAGGCGATCCAACGATTCTGCCTCTTCTAGCAAAAATTCTGCAGTGCCGAGATGGCTGCGTGCCTCCATAATATTCATATCATTCCGTTTGTAAGGGCAAGAATTTTGTACAACAACTAAAGTTGGAAAACTCTAATGCGCTTTGAATGCGTTGTTTAATGTGATTTAATTCCAAACCATGTGCATGGCGGAATTGGGACATCGAAAATCTCTTCCCAACTATTTTGCAACCTGTATGGCGCTCGCGGTCAACATTTTGGTACTTAAGAAAAAAATTATGTATTTTTTTATTTAAGAATTTTTTTGTGTGCCAATTTTATGTCTTTAATAAATGCAGCACAACAAGTTCTAAACCTTCTCCCCCTTCCACTTGCCTCCTCCATTTTTGCTGAATGTTTTAATCAGTTGGTTGTAATTTTAGTAATTTGTACCTTGGATAGATGTGTAAACATTTCCATGTATGTTTGTTAATCGCATAATGTGACATAACTCCACCCATTCGATAGATCTGATATCACTTTAAAAAAAAATAATTGTTATGTTTTTGTGAACCGTGTTAAGTTCGCACCTGGGAATGCTAATCCTGAACGCCACATGCTAATGTAAAAAGCTGGTTTTTGATATATAAATAGAACTTGATTGAACAAAACATGCATGTATTGTAAATATAATGTCCTAGAGTGTCATCCTGATGAAGATTCAAAGGTTAGTCTCATTTAGCTGTGGTTTAGTTTTTACACATTATATGCTAGCTTGAAAACAAATGGGTGTCTGATTATTTCTGCTGGGTATCTCATTTAGACATAATCTAAATGTTTTGCTTTCGCTGTAAAGCCTTTTGAAATCGGCAGTAGCAAAAGGAATAAAGGAGAGTCTGTCTAAAATGGTGTAAATAGTCATTTTTTTGGAAATTGAAGTTTTTGGATTTTTGAGGAATTTAAGTAGTCCCAGATAACCCATAGTCCATAGTTATTCCATTACCGTGACTTCAAGCACATGTCAAACTGCTGTTTAAAAACCAATTTTTATGCGATTTTCCTCGTAAAACAGCCGATAATATTCCACCCGGAGACGCCATTTTCTGCTCAAAGACTGAATATGTAAAATGGACTCTTTCACGCAGGATGCGCATACACCCTGCTTCATTGTTCTCAGATCGACCACTCATCCAAATGCGCTTACTGTTTTTCAAGCAGCCAGAGTCATCATTCAACGTTTCAAGCTTCTGATATATGGGGTTTAGAAAATGTCACGCTACAGCAGAAATCTTCTGTTTTCGATCAAGAGGGTATAGAAGGCCAAGAAAATGGTTAGAGAATCCTGGTTCACATGAGTTAAGGTACTCCACAGACTACCATTCAAATAGTTTTAGAAACTTTAGGGTGTTTTCTATCCAAATCAAACAATTATGCACATCTGTTCAGGAGTAAAACCAGATTAAACCGGGTAGTTTTTTATCCGCCGTGAAAATACTTTCTCCTATCCTAAACAGTTTAAAATAGTTGTATGTTTGAGATAAAGTTAATTTTGACATTTTGTTGTTTTTGTCGATCTGGGACGCGAGATTGTGGCAGGGCCTCGCAAACTATTTTCAGACTACAAAGGACACAGCTCCCAGTGACACGAGCCTACCAGGACAAGCTAAATAACTTCTATGCTCAGCCCGAGGCAAGACACTTGAGGCATGCACGAGGGCACCAGCTGTTCCGGATGGGACTGTGGTGATCACGCTCCATAGCCGAGTGTGTGAGTAAGACCTTTAAACAGCTGTCAAGCTGCTGCGAGGTTCAGATATATTACCAGGACGTAGTGCTCTGAGCATGTCTGGACCAACTGGTAGGTGTCTTCACTGACACTTTCAACATGTCCCTGATTTGAGTCCGTACAACACTGTCGCTAATCAGACCACCATTGTCCCTGTGCGCAAGAACATGAGGCAACCCGCCTAAATGACTCACAGACCCGTAGGTTCTCTCACGCCAGCAGCTATGAAGTGCTTCTTGAAAGGCTGGTACGATGGCTCACATTAACAATCATCCCAGAAACCCTAGACTCCACTCCAATTTGTACATACAGCTCAAATAGATCCAAGTGATGATGCAATCTCTGTGGCACTCCACACTCGCCTTTCCCACCCGGACAAAAGGCAAGACCCATGTGTGAGAATGCTACTATTCATTGACAAACAACCCAGCGCCAGACACCATAGTGCCCTCAAAGCTCTAGTCACCAAGGGAGCGTGATCACAACAGATGTCAACCATATGTTATTGCATACTTCAGTGTCGCTTTGCCTTGAAAAGAGCATAAAGGGTTATTTATCTCTTCTGGTAGCTCAGAGGCCCTGGGCAGCTCGGGCTGTGCTTCCTCCTTTGTAGTCCGTAGGGTCAGCCTGTAGGCCCTGCCACATCCACCTGAGCGCCGGAGCCGTGAGGTATGATTCGACCCAGTCCTTTTACGCCGCCTGGGATGAGCATTTTCTTGTTTGCTTACGGCCTTATACAGCTTGTTGAGTGCCGTCTTAGTACCAGCAAGTTGATCGGTTTGTGTTGGTAAATAGACAGCTACGAAGAATATAGATGAGAACTCTCTTGCGGAAATAGTGTGGTCTACAGCTTATCATTAGATACTCCACCTCAGGTGAGCAAAACCCCGACATTTCTTTAATATTATATTTTGTACACCAGCTGTTATGGACAAATAGACACAGACCGCCAACCCTTATCTTACCGGAGGCAGCTGTTCTGTCCCGCCGCCATGAACGGAGAAAACCCAGCATGCTATCCAGGTTGCCGCCGCTCAGCCACGGCTCAGCAGAAACTATAAGATATTACGGTTTTGGTGTCCCGCTGGTAGAGATAGTCTGGATCGGAGCTCATCCCATTTTGTTGGCTAATAGGACTGATGGGGATTATCTTCGCGCCGATCTTGTCACTCCTGACCTAGCGATCCTAATATCTGGTTTCTTGCGATTGATGGGGATTTGGCTCTTGTCGGGTGTCTGAAGTAAACCATGTGCGTCCGACTGTTGCTACAGAAAAAATCTTTATCCAGCAGGTGAGTAATCGCTGTCCTGATATCCAGAAGCTATTTTCAGTCATAAGAGACGGTGGCAGAAATGATTGCAAACACATACTTAAGCATAAATCAACCTAAAGTGGTTCCGAACGGCAACCATCCCCTCGGCGCCTTTCAATCAATGAAGTGCAAAGATGGCATCTTAAGAGTTATAAACAGTGTGTCATTCATTCATATACACAATGAATACAGTGACAAGAAAAATATGTGAACCCTTCCTGGATTTCGTGACAAATTGGTCATATAACATTTGATCTGATCTTCATCTAAGTCACAAGACTAGACAAGCACAGTGTGCTTTAAAACCAATGACACACAAAACTAATGTGGCCTTTCTTTTGTCTATATTGAATAACACTCATTTAAGCTTTACTGCCAGTGTAGGCTGGTAAAAGCGCTGTGGAACCTGTGCCTAGGCTAATGACTTCTCCAAAAGCTAAGTGGAGCCAGAGTCAACCAACCTGGTTCCAATCAATGAGACGAGTGATTAGGAGTTGGTTAGAGTTGTCTTTGCTGCTGTCAGCCGCCCTGGCCAGTATAAGGGTTAATTAGTATTGTAGTTTGGTCAGACGTGGCAGAGGGCATTCTGTTTTATGTGGTTCAGTGTGGTGTGTTTGTTAAAAGGGTGCTTTATTTAGTATTTCCGGTTTTGGTTTATGTATTTCATGTTTAGTCTAGTGTGTCTGGTTCTATGTTGAGTTAATTATTTGATTCAAATTGAAGGCAGCTGTTTGGTGCCTTTGATTGGAAGTCCTATATTAGTTGGGTGTGTTTGTCTTGTATTTTGGTGGGAGATTGTTCTGTGCTGAGCCTATGCTTTGCCAGACGGGTTGGTTGGTTGGTTATTCATTTTCGTGTTTTGTTATTTTTGTAATGCTCATTTTGGAAAGTTAAATAAACATCAAGATGACCATACACATACTCCACAAGGACAGTCCTCCTTAACTGACGACAAGTGTGACAGAATCTCCCACAAACTATGGACCAAGCAGCAGAGGAAGGAGCAGAGGGATTTCGAGTCGATCACGGAGAAGTGGACCTGAGAAGTTCTGGACGGGCCGGACCGCACCAGGTTGGGAGTATTGTCGCCTGCAGTGGAAAATTGGAGGCAGCCAAGGCAGAGAGGCGGAGGACGAGGCTGCGGACGCGCTTGATGGAGAAAGGCGGACGAGAGGCACCCCAATAATTTTTGGGGGCAATGGGTAGTTTGGCTAGAGTAGGAAGAGCCGGAAGCCAGCTACCCAGAAGTTATATGGAGGATGGCGGTGGAGACGCCATGTTTCGCCTGAGGAGCGATCACCATACGCACGCACAGTCCGTGCGTGTTATTCCAGCCTCGCAGGTGCTGTGCAGAGCGGGCATCCAGCCTTAGGAGGATGCCTGCGCAGCGCATCTGGTCGCCGACGCCCGAGGACCAGGCTACCCAACTCCGCTCACGCACGGCAACCATCAGGCCCCAGCCCAGTCTGCCCTGTACAAGCACCCCGCCGTACAGGCCTACTAGTTCCATCCAGCCACAGCGGTTGTGCAGGAGGTAAGATCTAGACCGACTGTGCGCTCCATACCTGGGCTTCAGCTCCTGCCTCACAACTAAGTGCGCTAACCCAGTCCGACTCTGCCCCAGCTCCGCTCCCCGTGATTTCAGCCTGGAGGTGCGTGTTCAAAATCTGGTAAGCCCAGTAACCAGCACCACGCACCAGGCTTCAAGTGTAAACCCAGCCTCACTCAATCAACAGTTGTCATCAGAGCTGCCCGCCAGTCAACAGTCGCCGGAGCGGCCAGACCGCCCTGAACTGCCCGAGCGTTGCACTGCCCCCGAAGCTGCCAGAGCTGCCAGACTGCCCCGAAGCTGCCAGACTGCCCCGAGCTGCCAGACTGCCCCGAGTTGCCAGACTGCCCCGAGCTGCCAGTAGACTGCCCCGAGCTGCCAGACTGCCCCGAGTTGCCCAGACTGCCCCGAGCTGCCCAGACTGCCCCGAGTTGCCCAGACTGCCCTCGAGCAGCCAGACTGCCCAGACTGTCCCGAGCAGCCAGGACTGCCCAGACTGTCCCGAGCAGCCAGACTGCCCAGACTGTCCCGAGCAGCCAGACTGCCCAGACCGTCCCGCAGCTGACTGCTCCAGACTGTCCCGAGCAGCCAGACTGCCCAGACTGTCCCGAGCAGCCAGACTGCCCAGACTGTCCCGAGCAGCCAGACTGCCCAGGACTGTCCCGAGCAGCCAGGACTGCCCAGACTGGCCCCGAGCAGCCAGACCGGCCCAGACTGTCCCGGCAGCCAGACTGCCCAGACTGTCCCGAGCAACCAGACTGCCCAGACTGTCCCGAGCAACCAGACTGCCCAGACTGTCCCGAGCAACCAGACTGCCCAGACTGTCCCGAGCAACTGTGACGCCCAGACTGTCCCGAGCAACCAGACTGCCCAGACTGTCCCGAGCAACCAGACTGCCCAGACTGTCCCGAGCAACCAGACTGCCCAGACTGTCCTGAGCAAACCAGACTGGGCCCAGACTGTCCCGAGCAACCAGACTGAAATTCAAATTTTTCAAACATACAACTATTTTACACCCTTTGAAAGATAAACATCTCCTTAATCTAACGTTTTTGATTTCAAAATTTTGGCGAAAGCATAAATTTATAGTATGTTAGGAGATGTTTATTTTGAAGTTGTGTGCAATATTTTATCCGATTCAAAAACAGGGTCACAAAACCATAACCAGCTAAAATGATGCACTAACCTTTTACAATCTCCATCAGATACACTCCTAGGACATTATGTTAGACAATGCATGCATTTTTAGTTCTATCAAGTTCATATTTATATCCAAAAACGGCGTTTTACTATGGCATTGATGTTGATAATCGTTTCCCTCAATAACCCGGCAAAGTCAATCGTCACAAATTAAATAATTAAAATTAGAAAACGTTGTAAAATATTATATTGTCATTTAAAAAATTATAATTTACATCTCTACAATCAACGCAGATTTAAAAATTAACCTTGCTGAATCCCACCAAACCAAGCACTAAGCCCAGAAAAATACCGTTGCTACACTAGACGTCATGTTGGGAAATCTAATCAAAATACTATTTAACAAATATCGGTACCTTTGATTCTCTTCATCAGATGTCACTTCCGTTATCACAGGTCCATAACGATTAGTTTTGTTCAAAAAAGCTCATCATTTATGTCCAAAAATCTCAAATCTTGTTAGCACATAGTCTAAGCCACGACTTCGTCATGAGCGAGGGAAAAAAATATTTACGTTCGTTCAAACATGTCTCAAACGTTGTATAGCATAAATCATTAGGCCTTTTCCAGCAGAACATGAATAATATTCAAGGTGGGCGAATGCATGCTCTTTTATAACGTATTGGAGCGAGGTACCCAGCTTGCTGAACTCGTGGCGCTGGAGTGTCTAATGGGACATCATCGTTCCATGCTCGCATTCGGGTCAATCTCCTCCAAAACTCAAAACACTTTAGCAAAGGCTGGTGACATCTAGTGGAGCAATGGGAAGTGCCAAAATATTCCTCAGCCCCTGTACTTTTCAATGGGATAGGTTTAAAGGTAATACAACACATCAATTATCCACTTCCTGTCAGAAAATGTCTCAGGGTTTTGCCTGCCAAATGAGTTCTGTTATACTCACAACACCATTCAAACAGTTTTAGAAACTTGAGTGTTTTCTATCCATATATAATAATATACCATATTCTAGTTACTGGGTAGGATTATTAACCAGATTAAATTGGTAGTTTTTACAGGCGATGCAAATGCTGCCCCCTAGCCCTAACAGGTTAAGCTTGAAAGGGCTGGTAACTGTAAACAGCATGGAAATTCAAAGGAGGCGATAGACAGATGGTTCAGGGAGAATGTCCACTTGGGAGATTGAGGATCCCAGTGCCACCACCCCGCTGACCAGAAGCTCTCAGGAGTGTGCGAGAACACATTGGCAGACGGAGGAGAGAGCAGTAGAAGATGCTTAAGTCTTGTCTATACATATAAGTGGTGGATTTTAGAATTCCGAAAGCTGGGTCCGATGATAAAATATGGCAGTGTTTCTTTACCACACCTCCCACTTTTCCACGAATTCCAAAGTATGTAGTTTTTGTAGACATTACGGGTGTTCTTTGGCTTTAAGCGGGTCTTTTTTTTAACAATTCATCTCGTGTTTTCCCCATTTCAAATTAAA
The DNA here is from genome assembly GCF_905237065.1 of Salmo salar. Lineage (NCBI taxonomy): Eukaryota > Metazoa > Chordata > Actinopteri > Salmoniformes > Salmonidae > Salmo > Salmo salar. The sequence goes on along the minus strand of NC_059455.1, from coordinate 41,286,009 downwards.
GGCTTCATCCACACATTGTATGAATAAACTCTTGAGAAACCTAATGTGCATCTCCATGCTTTTGCTAGATAATCCTCTGTGGAGTGGCATATACGTAGCAGTCTGAAAAATTGGCTTCTTGGAAGTCCACTCTTTTTAATGGCTCAGGATGGAAGCTGTCCCGCTGTAATAGTGTATTTCTGTCCATTTCTTTTCTTTACAGAGATGTAAACAGGGTTCCATTTGATTTCGCAATCCACATATCGGGTATTGAGCGTTGAGTGTCACATTCAATAGTGAATTTGAGATGTGTCAATATCATTAATTAGTGCCACTAAAATCTGACAGCTCTTGTTCAGTTTCCTTCCCATATGCAAAAAATGTTGTCAATATATCAAACCACTTAACTTTATTCAAAATGTCGTTTTCATTATTGACAAAGCGTTCTTCAAATAACCCGCAAAGGTTAGCATAGCTCGGGATATGTGAGCCCTTCGATGTTCCATTCGTTTTGGAGGATAGTATTCATCATCAAACCTAAAATGATTATGCTCCAAAACATATTCTGCCAGCTATAGAATGAAGTTTGTTGGTGGATGTTCATTATATCTCTGTCTCCCAAAATAGTGTGCATTGCTGCCCCCCCACATAGGGAATGCTGGTATATGACTCTCCACATCTAATGTGACCCAGAATACAGTCTTCTTTTATTAAACCCGTTATTGGTGAGATCTTGTTTACAAGTCTATAGAGTCTTTTAGATATAGTGGCAATGCTTGCACATGAGTTTTAATAAAAAATTCTACAAAAGTTCCACAATGCTGTAACATTGACTATTCCTGCAACTACTGGTATGCCTGGATAGTTGCCTTGTTGTTTCGGATTTGTGTTAGCCGGTTTGTGAAATTTCGGTAAAATGTACAGGCATGACATATGGCACATTTTACAGCAAAGATATTCATACTCAGGTTTTGAGATAAGGTGGTTTAATAGGGCTTGCTCCAATTGACATGTATCCTTTGGAACACCTGTGGATCAACACTCAGTTTTCTATACAGCGTTCATTGCTATTATATACATTTCTTATATTTTTCATATCTAAAACACCACACCCCCCTTGTCTGCAGGTTTAATAATCAAAATAATCTGTCATTAATTCATTAACCTGTCTAGGATAGGGAAAAGCCCCAGTATTTACCATACCGATAAAAAACATACCGATTTAATCTGGTTTACTACAGAAACTAGAATATGCATATAATTAGTAGATTTGGATAGAAAACACTCTAAAGTTTCTAAAACTGTTTGAATGGTGTCTGTGAGTATAACAGAACTCATATGGCGAGCCAAAACCTGAGATGATTCCATACGAAGTAAGCCTGTCTACAATTTCTAGTCCTTCTGTTCCTTTCTATCAAAATTACATATCTCTCTGTTACGTACAATTTCTAGGCTTCCATTGGCTGTCTGAAGGTGCCAAAAGTGGATTGGGCCGTCTGCTATCTGGGCAAAGAACAGCAGGAGATTTTGTGTGGTCAGGCTGGGGAACAGTGACACTGGATATGCGCGTTCATGAAATTCTCAATTTTTTCTTTCAGCCTTTGAATGAATGGCATTAACCCGGTTGGAGATATTATCGCTGTTTTATTAGGAAAATAGCATAAAAATGGATTTTAAACAGCATTTGACATGCTTTTAGCCTGTTGGGGATAAGGGGCAGTATTTACACGCGATAAAAAACGTACCCGATTTTAATCTAGTTTACTACTCCTGCCCAGTAACTAGAATATGCATATAATTATTGGCTTTGGATAAAAACACCCTAAGTTTCTAAAACTGTTTGAATGGTGTCTGAGTATAACAGAACTCATATGGCAGGCAAAAACCTGAAAAATCCAAGCAGGAAGTGGAAAGTCTGAGAATTGTAGTTCTTCTTTTGATTCTCTATCAAAGAACTACAGTGTCTGTGGGGTGACGTTGCACTTCCTAAGGCTAGTTGGCTGTCAACAGCCATCAGAAAGTTCTTTCCAGCGCTGTTCTCCTGTCACTGGGCAGATAATAGGAGCTCAGTCACTGAGTGACTCTACTGGGATTTTCCATAGCTCTCCAATCTCCAAAGGGATTGGATTTTTCTTCTTGAATAATATCTATTGTCAGTGAGATATTATACGCAATTTTACGGTAAAATTACCATAAAGATTGATTTTAAACAGTGTTTGACATGCTTCTAAATGCAGTAATGAACATTTTAACTTTTCGTCTCTGGTACCACGCTCGCGCGGTGTGCCTTTGGATAGTACCTGAATCACAATTCCTGTGGCTCAGTTGGTAGAGCATGGTGTTTGCAAACGCCAGGGTTGAAGGTTCACGATTCCCATGGGGGGCCAGTACGGAGGAAAAAATATATGAACTGTATTCACTACTGTAAGTTGCTCTGATAAAATTAAATCTGCTAATTATATTGTTTTGGCGGTGTTGGACATCATGTGGTTCTTTGACTAAAAACAACAGTTCTTGTGGAAGTAGCAGTCCTAGAGTGCATTCTGAAGATCAGCAAAGGTAAGAGAATATTTATAATACTAATTCTGAGTTTAGGTGACCCCAACTTGGCGGGTGTCTGTATAGCTTGCTGTGATGGCGGCTATGTACTCAGAATATTGAAAAATGTGCTTTCTCCGTAAACCTATTTTAAAATCTATGGCCGGTTGCATCCAGGAGTAGTCTATCTATAATTCTTGAAATAATTGTTCTATATTTTGTCCGCGATTTATGATAGTATTTTGTAAATTTGATGTGCACATTCACACAAAGTTTTGGTGGGAATACATTTTCTCATCGTAAGCCAATGTAAAATGCTGTTTTTGGATAATAATATGAACTTTATCAACAAAACATACATGTATTGTGTAATTGTCCTAGGAGTGTCATCTGATGAAGATGCGTCAAAGGTTAGTGCTTCATTTAGCTGTGTTTTTGGTTTTTGTGCCACATGTCCTTGCATGGAAAATGGGTGTGTGATTATTTTTGTCTATGTACTCTCCTAACATAATTTTATGTTTTGCTTTCGCTGTAAAGCCTTTTTGAAATCGACAATGTATGGTTACATCAAGAGTTATCTTTAAATTGGTGCAAAATAGTTGTTATGTTTGAGAAAGCTGAATTATGACATTTTTGTTGTTTTGAATTTGCCACCCTGATATTATGGGGGGCTAGCGGGCTAGCGTCCGTAGCCTAGAAGTTAAAGTAGGTACCAGTTCGTTGATGTGTTTCTAGGCTCGACACAGTGTTTTTGATGATCTTCATGTGGTTGCACTCACAACACTCCCAATTACCCAATAAATGTTTGTTTTGTTCGATAAAGTCCCTCTTTGACACTTTAGGACATCATGTGTTACACAATACATGCATTTTTTTGTTCGATAAAGTTCATATTTATATCCATAAACCTCATTTTACACATGCAGTGATGTTCAGAAAATATTTTGCCTCCAATACCGTGTCGTGAATCAGCAATACCATAAAAACATTTTCACCATAAATGTTTGATAAAATATTAAAACTTGTTATTCAAAGAATTATAGATGAACATTCATTCTTTATGCCAAACGCGACAGGTTTCAAAAGCTTAACAAGGAAAGCACACTTTGCACAATTCGAGTACTGCGGTCGAAAATAATACATCAGGGTAACACAGATACCCATTTTGAAGTCATTCAAATCTTCAAATAGTACTAGAAATATTCACTTTTACCTTTTGATGATCTTCTATCGAAGGCACTTCCACGAATCGTAACCACAATAAATGTTGTTTTGTTCGATAAAGGAACATAATTTATATCCAAATAGCTCTTGCTGTTAGCGCATTCAGAAGGCTACTCCAAATGTGGAAGTTGGAAGGAAAATGTCACATTTAAATAAAAACCAAAAGTTATATTTACGCTCGCTGCCAAACATGTCAAACGTTGTATAGCATCAATCTTTATGGCCTTTTTTCACTTAGAACTTCAATAATATTCCAACCGGACGATTGCAATGTCTTGAAAAATGCTTTGGAACACAACCCTCACGTGAACGCCGCGCCCATTGGAACGCCAGTACTTTCCCTGAGTCAACAACTTCCAACTTCCTTTGTTCGCCTCTGTTCATCATAAACGCCTCAAACAACTTTCTAAAGCACCGCTGACATCTAGTGGAAGCCTTAGGAAGAGCAAAACAACCAGTCACTGTGTGTCTGATAGGCAATTACCTGAAAGACCACAAGCACCAGAACTCCCACTTCCTGTTTAGATAGATTTTCTCAGGTTTTTGCCCGCTATTTATGAGTTCTGTTATACCTACAGACATCACTGAAACAGTTTTAGAAACTTCAGAGTGTTTTCTATCCAAATCTACTAATAATATGCATATTCTAGTTCCTGGGCCCAAGTAGTAGACCGTATTAATTTGGCTACGTTTTTCATCCGCCGTGAAAAATACTGCCCCCTACTCCTAGAGAGGTTTTAATCAGCTGGGTGACTTATTAGAACATAACCCCACATCACAAACCCCACTGCAGTCCAGTCCAGTCTGGAACCAAAAACCTATAATCACCTGAAGCTTCTTGGTTTTCGGCCTGAGACTTCCCTTGTAAAAGATGAGTGCCTCCCAGCCATTGGAATTTCTCCCATCTGGACTTAGGAAGGTAGTTGAGATGATTTAATCCTCTTCAGTTTTTACCACTTAAAGAAGTAATGGAGATTTAACCTGTTTCTTTAGTCTTTACCAAAAAGATAATGGATGATTTAACCTGTTCAGTCTTTACCACATAAAGATAATGAATGATTTAACCTGTTCAGTCTTTACCACAATAAAGATAATGGGAAGACATTCCATCTTGCTGCTTTCCCCCGGAGGGGCCGCTTAACGGACATGCCCGGGTGCGCCCTCGTGTGTGTGTGTGTGTGTGTGTGTGTGTGTGTGTGGCGCGCGTGATCGTAAGCAAAGGTTTTATAGTTTTGTGGTTTCTGATTTAATCGTTTTTATTTAATTCAAATTTATAAAAACATATCTTTTGTTTTAAAATTGTTTAATTGGATAACCACATCATGGTTACATTCTCCTGAGTGGTGCAGCGGTTTAAGGCACTGCATCTCAGTGCTAGAGGCGCCACTACAGACACCCTGGTTCGGATCCTGGGCTGTATTCACAACCGGCCGTGGATCGGGAGTCCCATAGGGCGGCGACACAACTGGGACCACAGCTGATGCAGGGTAAGGCACCAACATCGTGGTGTTCTCGCGTGGCAATGTCATCTCGCCGAAGACTGCCTTTAAATAAAATGTATCTCAATGACCCACCTGATTCCGAATACCACCCGATTTTGGACTCCACCTGGAGTCCGAATCCACCTGATTCGACCCACTTGAATCTGACCCACTGATTTTGACCCCACGGTATTATAAGTTAGCATCCCAACTGACCTAAGATGGGTAATATTTTACTTGGATTAATTGTCAGGAATTGTGAAAAACTGAGTTTAAAATGTACTTGGCAAAGGTGTATGTAAACGTCCGACTTCAACTGTACTTTATGAAGTGTAGAACGAGGTGTACCCACTTCAAAAAAAGGGAAAATGTGCTAACTGAGCAACTTGAAGAAACCGAAAAATGGTTTCCCTGAGGACACTTCACATGTTGACCACCCAGAAATGGTATTCAGATTTAATGATTTTAATGTCGTTGCAGTTTACATCGCCTTGTCTGTTTATGCTTCAAAATATACAACATTGCATATATCTGGAGTGGACTTTATTTTTCTGGATACATGTGAAGTGTCCTGGGGTAAGAGATACTGTATGAAGTGCTCTCCTCAGGTGATAAAGTATATTTCTGTTATATAAACAGGGGATTCCAGATCAAAGACAGAACAAAGGCGAAATACGCAGAGAAGGTAAAACAGTTTAAATTCCAAATGAATCATCCTAAATGTTTATTAATATTTTCAGTGGCAAAAATGGAAAGAGAAAATAAAGTTTCAACATTGCTACAGTCCATTTGTACTGTATGAATTTGGCGATATGATTGCCTCCCACGTGAAACCTGCTTATACAACGCAAACGAATCAAATATTCCTACGCACACTATGCCATTTATGTGGGTGAAATAAAATTCCCTGGGAACAAGTAAAGAAGATGGTTAGGATATATTTCATATAACAGGTAAAAACATTCTTTTTTACAAACAAAGTATTTATATATATCATTTTTTTTTGCTGACAGGTTTAGGTCTAGAACCTTTCTTTGAATCTTTGTTTCCATGTCAATAAAGAAAAAAACTCAATTTAACTGATTCCTGGAGTACTAGTGTGAGGTTTTTCCATTCTTAAAAGGGTTATTTTATCATTTGGATATCACTTGCATCATTATCACAGTTTCTGCCCTGTATTGAAAGTGTTCTTAAACTCGACTCACGACACGCAACATTTTGGGGATTCTATTGAAGAGTGGACAAAAGAACAAACTGTTAAAAGATCATGTTTGGACTATAATATCCCTTTAACCCTATTTCTTTTGGTAGGTGTCCCAATCCAGAAGTTTAAGGAGTATGGCTTTGCACTTATTTGGCAAGAAGATGACAAGTAAACTGACATTTCAAAGATAATTATCTTGATAAAGAGGGCTTTCAAAAGAGGACTGACGGAAATAATACGGATATTTAAAACTCTACAACAATTGTGGAAGATGCATCCTGAAAAAACATATTGGTGAACACCTTGCACTCCGCTTATGGTGAAAAACACTTTAGACAGGTAATGTCATTTGATTCCTAATTTAATTCCTAGCTAAAGTAACTGTTGCTATTGGAATTAATCATTTCGCATGACAAAAGTAATTGTGTTGGAAGTGGACACAAAATGCGTATACCTGCGTGGCAGTGGGGTATTCCAAAACTAGAGATTAGGGACGACCGAGGAGTCAACAAAAAAAATGTGCCCACCTCCCCAACGCTAAAAATATTCTAGCATGATCCCCTTGAACTGCATATAGATAGCATACCCTCCCTCATAGAATTAACTCAAAATATTATTCACAACCACAAATGATACCAACTGTAGCCTGTGTTATAAACGTGGATATCGAATTTACCATTTCAGCATGATTTTTGTGGCACAGGCTCAGATCAGAAGGTTGGAGTGTTCACCGACCACCACAGATGAGCTCACTCTCCCTGCAGGCTCATACTATACTTCGATCAGCTGGCTGCAGACAATCATCAGCAAGGGAGAAATCCGTTTTTCAACATTTTGATACGATACTAGATAATTCTATAAGATATAGCCTATACAATACATTTTCTAATTCAACAGGTTTCTGTGCCAATAAGCAAATCATTCCGACTTCGTGCGTTTTTCAATATCATGGTTTGCATTTTCAGCAACACCACAATAGACTGTCAATCTCAACACACAGAAAATACATCCCTCCCTAGCTTGTAGGCCTCCCAGGCATTGAAGGCTTGGCTTGACTCTCCGAATGTCATTAAAACCTTATGGTGTTTTGTAACAGATGTCTCTTTCTTTATTCATCAAACAGCTGCAGTACAGTTTGTATTCTGGAATTGTATTTTGGACGAACGTGCACAAGACTTTTGAAGTAGCTCTAATCTGATTTAAACATTGTGACTAGCTGTGTTGTGTTTGTCACAACAAAAGTTATAATATTTTTCAAGCTAAATGATAAATATTTAGACTATGGTTGAAGCGTTAGGTTCTAGGTACGAGAATAGCCGCTTTTGCTGAATAACTGTGCCACTGGGATCACATGTGGACACATTATTATAGGATCGACTTGGGAGAATGATGCTGGCCACAACAGACAGCACATCTCAGGAATCGAAAGCAAAAACACAGCCAGACCGAACCTCAAGTACTGTCACCTTTCCACACCACAGAAACTGGTCTCGCCCACTCCACAACTGATCCAAATGGAATGAATGAAATTAAACATTCAAATCACTGTTTGTCCCACTGTTATTTCAGCACAATGATGTAATCCTGGCCTCTTCAGCTGCACTATCAGCTACAATTACCTTATGTATTTGTTCTTGTGGATTCATACTGAAAGATGGGTGTAGTTTTAAATGATTTTATGTGTGGTATGATTGATTGATTAGACAAAACGAATCACCTACCACTACTGTTTCACTATTAATAGTGGATATAAGACAGCATAGACAGTTAGACTGGAAGAGTATTGGCCTGTGGTAGAGAATAGTAAGCACTGCGGGAAAAAGCGTAGTTCATAAGGGAAGTACCAAACACCTTGATATAGGGGAGGAGCATGCAAGCAGATGAGAAAATGTGGATAGGATAGAATAAAATTATAAAGTAAAACTGAAAAGAGCGAATGTAAAACATTGAAACTCACTTCTCACCCGATCAAGTTCAAACTGTCCCTTGATGTTAGCCAGCTAAATTTGGTCAGATCTTGAAGCAACTCCAAAAAGAATTGAAGGTATAGTCAGATCAGAAGCTATGGCAATGAATCCTCCACATCTTTTCATTTTTTTCTGGCACTTTTGGACCCTCTAAACATTGGATTCTGAAGAATATTAGTGTTTTTAGTTCAAATGTCTTACCCTACGATAACCTGAAATATAATGTTGTTTTACTCTATTGTTTGTTAACACAGTTTAGGTAAACAAACTGTTTAGATTGAAAGTCAAAACTACCATGTTGACCTCAAGGACTGAGTAGTCTTACCTATGACATATTATAGTTCGTGTTTCCTTAGTTACATCTATGAATATTATAGTTCTTGACTGGATACATATCATTTAAATTCTGTGGAGAAATACGTGAATAACCAATATTTTTTTGTTCGAACAGGCAGATACAATGCGGCAAATCTTCTTGGATTAGACAGGAAACCAAATCTTTCCCCCCATGGGAAGGTTAAACGTTTTGCTACGACCGGCTCATCGAAACCAGTGCCAACCACGATGCACCCAGCTGCTTGAGGTCTTAACCTCTCAGATGTTCTCTCTCTATTCCATCCTTTCTGTCTCTGTACGAAGTGAGGTCTAGCCCTCTCAGATGTTCTCCTCTTCCATCCTCTGCTGTCTCTGTATGAAGTGAGGTCCAACCCTCCCAGATGTTCTCTCTCTCTTCCATCCTCTCTGTTTCTGTATGAAGTGAGGTCTAAACCTCTCAGATGTTCTCTCTCTATTCCATCCTCTTGTCTCTGTATGAAGTGAGGTCTAAACCCCTCGGATGTTCTCTCTCTTTCTCCATCCTCTCTGTCTCTGTATGAAGTGAGGCTCCCAAACCTCTCAGATGTTCTCCTTTTCTCTTCCATCCTCTCTGTCTCTGTATGAAGTGAAGTCTTCATAATAAAACATGACAAGAATTCTGTTTTCTGTCTATTTTATTAAAATGGATAAAGGGCTTGTAAGCCGTCAACTAAGAGTTAACATATTTCAAAAAAATGTATCTCACTTATTAACATTCATCTCGTAAGTTAAGTGGTTTATTGGTATTGGGTGTTTTACTGTAAGATGAGGAAATGTTGGAGACTTTACAGTAAAGCAGCATGTGGACATGATTATCACTGATGTAATAGTTGAATCCCAACACTAGATGGCAGACAATGTACAACATTAAGACATTTGGTCTAGTGCTCTCAAATTCAAACCCTGGACCTTGATTCCAGTTCGACTGCATTTTTTCATTCTTCCCCTCTAATCAGGGGACTGATTTATACCTGGGACACCATTGGTGGATTCAATTAATTATCAGGTAGAACAGAAAACCAGCAGTAACCTGGACCTCCAGTGTAGTTTTGGATACACCCTGGTCTAGTGTATTACAGTGGGACTGTTTATAATGGAAAACTACATGATAAGTAACTGATAACAACATGATAACACATATAACTAAGCCGATAACCAAGCATAACTACATTATAACCAATTCATAACCTACGTGATACCCAATTGATAACCATTCGATAATTAATTGTTAACTACATAAATCATTGAAAAACTACATGATAACCAATTGGTAACTCACCTGATAACCGCTAATACGACCCAAGTGTGGGGGGGGCTGAGGACTACTTTCCTGGAGTAATAAAGCGCTATTTCATACAAGTACAGAGGAGTATATTTCTCCACTTATACAGGAGTAATAAAGGGCCATTTCATAAAGTACAGAGGAGTATGTTTCTCCACTTATACAGGAGTAATAAAGGGCCATTTCACAAAGTACAGAGGAGTATGTTTCTCCACCTATACAGGAGCAATAAAGGGCCATTTCATAAAGTACAGAGGAGTATGTTTCTCCACTTATACAGGAGTAATAAATGGCCATTTCATAAAGTACAGAGGAGTATGTTTCTCCACTTATACAGGAGTAAAACCCTCCCCAAACCAAGCCCTGTTTGTTATCTAATTTGTCAATCCTTTAAGAATACTGGTGACATCACAGGTAGTTCCACTGAGAGGACACACTCAGCCAGTGTTCACCTGTGTGTGCATGCGTATGGTCTGTGTGTTAGTCATGCTCTTCTGTCTAGATTTGTCACCCAGTAGCCCAAGCGAAAGTCCACTGGAGGGTAAAGGTATGAGGGAGGGGCTATATCAGGTATGATGGAGGGTATACAGTAGGTATGATGGAGGGTACACATCAGGTATGAGGGAGGGTACACATCAGGTATGATGGAGGGCACACAAGAGGTAAGGGGATGGAGGGAGGTATGATGGAGTGGTGCACACATCAAGTATGATGGAGGGTATACAGTGCAGGTATGATGGAGGCTATCACAGTGCAGGTATGATGGAGGGTAACAGGGTGCCGGTATGATGGAGGGTATACAGCAGGTATGATAGGGAATACAGCAGTGTATAAGGATGAAGGGTATACAGTAGGTAAGATGAAGGGCATACAGTAGGCGTGATGCAGGGCTACACGCAGGTATGATGCAGTGGTATAAGCATCAGTGTATGTATGTGGGGTGTACAGCAGGTATGATGGAGGGTATGGCAGGCAGGTATGATGGAGTGGTATACAGCAGGTATGATGGAGGGTCTACAGCTAGGTAAGATGGAGGGTCTAGCAGCAGGTATGATGGAGGGTATACAGGCAGGAAGGATGATGGAGGGCGATACAGCAGGTATGATGGAGGGTGGCACATCAGGGATGATGGAGGGTCACATCAGGGATGATGGAGGCTACACATCAGGGATGATGGAGGGTACACATCAGGGATGATGGAGGGTACACTATCAGGCATGATGGAGGGCACACATCAGGGATGATGGAGGGTACACAGCAGGTATGGATGGAGGGTACACAGCAGGTATGATGGAGGGTACACGCAGGTATGATGGAGGGAAGCACATGCAGGTATGATGGAGGGCATGCACATCAGGTAAGATGGAGGGAACACATCAGGTATGATGGAGGGTACAACATCAGGTATGATGGAGGGTACACATCAGGTATGATGGAGGGTGCACATCAGGCATGATGGAGGCTATGCATCAGGTATAAAGATGGAGGGAATACATCAGGTATGATGGAGGGTATGGATCAGGTATAGATGGGTATGAGGGGTAGTATGATGGGTATACATCAGGTATGGATGGAGGGTATACATCAGGTATGATGGAGGGTATAATGGTAGGTATGATGGAGGGTCTACATCAGCTATGATGGAGGGTCTACATCAGCTAAGTGATGGAGGGTGTACAGCTTGGAGGAGGGTATAAGAGGTTGACGGAGGAACAGCAGGTGATGGACGAGGGTATACAGTGCAGGTATGACGGAGGGAATACAGTAGGTATGACGGAGGGTATACAGTAGGTATGACGGAGGGTATAGCATCAGGTATGTGACGGAGGGCATATCATCAGGGTATGACGGAGGCTATACAGCGGGTATGACGGAGGGCATACAGTCGTTCGGAGGGTATACGCAGGTATGACGGAGGGTATACAGCAGGTATGATGGAGGGTGACAGCAGGTATGATGAGGGTATACAGTAGGTATGATGGAGGTATACAGTAGGTATGAGGAGGGCACAAGTAGGAATGATGGAGGGGATATGTCAGGTATGATGGAGGGGATATATCAGTGTATGATGGAGGGTATACAGTATGTATGATGGAGGGTATGCAGTAGGTATGACGAGGTTATACAGTAGGTATGAGTGGAGGTTATAACAGCAGGTATGATGGGAGGTACACATCAGCTAAATGATGGAGGGTATACACCAGGTATGATGGAGGGTATACATCAGGTATGATGGAGGGTGTACTGGTAGGTATGATGAGGGCATACAGAAGGTATGATGGAGGTATACCGTAGGTATGGTGGGAACTCTCTAGCAGGCACAGATGAATATCCTCCTTAATTCCACAATTCAGTGGGAAGGCATCAAATCAGTATTCCAACAATGGGCCTCACTAGGGATAGACGGAAAAGAGTGTTAGGGGCCAATCGATAGCATCTCCACTGCATATGCTGGATTCAAGCCAAACAGGTTCCTGCAACACGCCACCAGAACATGAATCTGAAAGCAACATGCACTGAGAGATCCCCATCCCCAGACACAGAGGGGACAAAGACTGGACTGAGACTCAGCTCGCCCACCAGACGCAGGGCGCTGGGTCCGAAGACCTACCCCAACACGTGCTACTGTGATGGAGCCAGCTGGGTCTTGCTGGAGCGAAAACGCCTGGGAGGAGCCAGTTCTACAGGGAGTTTTCCAGGCCAGTCTCTACAGGGATCTGGTCCAGGCCAGCACCGCCTACAGAGGATCTCTCCAAGGCCGTTCTACAGGGATCTGTCCAGGCCAGTCTTACAGGTAGAGATAACACTGGATCAGTGGATAGGTGAAGGGGACATCTGTGAGGACTTGAGTGTCTATTAAGATCTGATTTGATTACAGTATATATATTTTTTTTCAGCCCCGGGAACAGATCCATGGTTTTATTGTATGATAATGTGTTGACGATTTGCGTGGGAATACAGTGCTGTGATGCTTTGGCTGGAAAACACTCTGGCACAATGTTTATTTTAATATTAATTTGAATTTCATGTAATATTGTACATTTCAGGCCATTTGTTTGTGTAGCTATCGCAAATGTACTACAGGTGTAGGATCTTAATTTGATCACTATTTTGTTGCTGAGAATTGTGATGCACAGCAGGAAAAGTAACTTGTAGTGTATTCAAGGTTTAAAAAGGCTTCTAAAGTTTACAATTTCCTCTTTAAATATCAGACTTGATTTGCCCTAACAAGAAATATGTATCAACCTTTTTAAATCCATTTATTATAATCCATCCATTAATCCACACAACAATTCACATTTTATGTTGCTGCAGGATTATTTTTCTGCTGTGAGAAACTGCTCAAAAATAAGATCCAACAGCTGTAGCTGTGCATGTAGAGAAAACAAATGATACACTAACAACGCTGCAGCCACCAAAAACACCAGCAGAAGTACATGAAAGGAAACTAATTTTGCTGTTCATAAATGATCATTTGACGCCATGACAATGATTACAACTGCTTTTGCATTTCTTAGGGGATCCCATTAGCTGGCAAGCAGCTACTCTTCCTGGGGTCCAAACACATTAAGGCACTTGATTGTTACATTGTTACACCACTAAGCATACGAGGCCGGCCGGGTTCCGATGGGGAGGTGTTAAAAGTAAACAGTCTCCATGGTAAGTTGTCAACACAGCCAAGTGTATATCCTTTAGTAACCCTGGGAAATAAATGATTAAAGCTGGAAACATGGTTCAGCAGAGTGTCCTGTTAATTAGTTAAACGCCATCATCTCCTGTCAGGACGGTGAAGTCTCTGCGTAGCACAGTGGGAACTCTCACACCCCACTGTCTCGGAGCCATTTGCCGAAGAAGGGCAGGATTCAGCTTGAGCAACTATCCTCAATCTAGAGAGTGTAGTTACTAGTTGTTGTAGAACAAAAACACAATGGTTTGCCTGTGATAACAGCAACCCAGCTAATGGGAAACATTCACAAACAGAACTAAAGGAACGTTTTTATCAGGTTCCCACTTGGTGTGAGATGAAAGAATTAAAATGTTTACAGAACGCTAGAATGTTCTCCGAACATGCTTAGAATGGTTAAATCAAGATTCATGTTCCAAATGTTATTTTTATTTATTATATTTTTGGGGATCCCCAATAGCCAATTCCAATGGCAACGCTCTTAGTCTTCCCGGAATCTGACAAAAAGTTATTGAAAACAGGAAGAACTAACTCATGAGGGTAGAAAAGGCTATAATTATATTTACATAATGTGTAGGCTACGTTACTGCATAATGCAATGAAAAATAGCCTTTGCTAACATTGACTTTGGTCCGCCCCCTGTAATCAAACAGTGGAGAAGGAGAGTGATGATTGACCACAGATAGAATCCCGCCCATCATGGGGTGTACAAACCGCACCCCAGTCACGATTGGCTCATTAAAAACCTCTTAACAATGAGATGCTGCTGGGCCCCAGACCCCGTAACTCCAGCCCTGGTGACCTCGACAACGGTGAATTAATTAAATATTCAACAGCCTAATATTTGAACAGAGTGAGATTCTGATTGGCTCTTTTAGGAGGAAGCTGCTGGGAAATGCAGAGGCTGTTGAACACATGTTACACAGATATAAACACAAGAATACGCACACACACAAACACACTTAATGCACAAAACATAGATTTTTTTGGGGGGCGTTTCCTGCATTAGACGTCCGCTAGCGGCACCCTTAGCCAACAGCCAATGGGAAGACATGGCGCGAAATACAAAAACCAACTAAAATACCACAATCTAATTTTCTCAAACAATCAACTATTTTACACCATTTTAGAGATAAGACTCTCGCTAATCTAACCACATTGTCCGATTTCAAAAAGGCTTTTAACAGCGAAAGCAAAACATTAGATTATGTTAGGAGAGTACATAGACACAAATAATCACACAGCCATTTTCCAAGCAAGCATACAAGCAGGGAAATATGTCACAGAAACCAAAAACACAGCTAAATTATGCACTCAACCTTTGATGATCTTAATCAGATGACACTCCTAGGACATTATGTTATACAATATATGTATGTTTTCTTCAATCAAGTCCATAATTATATCCAAAACAGAACATTGGTGCGTGATGTTCAGAAAATGAATTTTCCAACACAAACTTCCGGTGAATTTACTAAATTACCCATCATAAACGTTGACAAAATACATAACAATTATTTTAAGAATTATAGATACACAACTCCTTTATGCAATCACTATGTCAGATTTTAAAATAGCTTTTCGGGGAAAGCACATTTTGCAATATTCTGAGTACAGCTCAGCCATCACGACCAGCCATTTTGACACCCGCCAAATTCGGTGGCACACTAAACTCAGAATTAGTATTAGAAAAATTGTATTACTTTGCTGATCGTACAAATGCACTCCCAGGACTGCTTACCAAAAATGTTGTTTTTGTTCCAAATAATCCATAGTTATGTCCAATACCTGCGCTTTGTTTGTGTTCTGCTCACTATTCAAAGGGTAACGCGGAGCGCATTTCTCGAGACAAAAAAAATCTAAATGTTCCATTACCGAACTAGAAGTTTGTCAATCGCTGTTTAAAATCATTTATGCTATTTTTCTCGTAAAGTAGCGATAATATTCCAACCGACAATCGTGGTTTCATTCAAAGAGGAAAAGAAAAAACATGGTGCTCGAGTGAACGCACATTTCCAACTATTAGTCACCAGGCAGTCCACTGACAAACTGGGCTCTTATTATCTGCCCATAGAGACAGGAGATGGCTTAATCCATGTCGAAGGCTTTAGAGAGCCAATGGAAGCTTAGGAAGTGCAACGTAACTCATAGGTATTTGTAGTTTCTCTAGGGATTCAAAAGTAGAACTACAGTTCCCAGACAGGCCACTTCCTGCTTGGAATTTTCTCAGGTTTTTGCTTGCCATATGAGTTCTGCTTATACCTATAGACACCATTCAAACAGTTTTATAAAATTCAGAGTGTTTTCTATCCAAATCTACTAATAATATGCATATTCTCGTTTCTGGGCAAGAGTAGTAACAAGTATAACTCGGTACGTTTTCATCCGGGCCGTGAAAATACTGCCCCCTATCCTAGACAGGTTAAAACTGCATTTTTGGATAAGGGCTTGTAAGTAGGAATTTCACTGTAAGGTCTACACCTGTTGTATTCGACGGTGACAAATAACATTTGATTTGATTTTATATGGAATGCAGTCTATGGCCATGCACTTGCAAAGCTAATGTATCCGCCCATTTTTCTAAATTTTCTCCTAAAATGACACCCAAATCTAACTGCCTGTAGCTCAGGACCTGAAGCAAGGATATGGATATTCTTGATACCATTTGAAAGGAAACACTTTGAAGTTTGTGGAAATGTGAAATGAATGTAGGAGAATATAAATACATTAGGATCTGGTAAAAGATCATAGAAAAGAGAAAAACATGCCTTTTTTGTATTGTTCTCTTTGAAATTCAAGGTAGAAAGGCCATAATACATTATTCCAGCCCAGGTGCACTTTTAGATTTTGCCCACGAGATGGCAGCAGTGTAGGTGCAACATTTAGACTGAGCCAATGAACCTTTGCATTTCTGTTCAAAATTGTGTATCCAGACTGCCCAATGTGACTAACTGGTTCATAATAACTTTTCAAGTTCATAACTGTGCACCTCCTCAAACAATAGCATGGTATTATTTCACTGTAATAGCTACTGTAAAATTGTTAGATTAATGATAATTTAAGCTTTCTGACAATATCAGATATGTCTATGTCCTGGGAAATGTTTGTTACTTACAACATTTTGGGGTGGTAAGGGCAGCGTAGGTTTAGAGAGCTTAAATGGGCCAGTAATCCGAGAAGGTTGGTGGATCAAGTCCCGAGCTGATATAAGGTAAAAGTCTGTCGCTGCCCCTGAACAAGGTTAAAACCCACCGCTCCTAGGCCGTCATTGTAAATAAGAATTTGTTCTAAACTGATCTTGCCTAGTTAAATAAAGGTTAAAAAAAAAAAGTAAAATAAACCTATGAAATAACGTTAGCTCAACTGTCTGGGGGACCCACCAATCCTGTAGAGGATTTAATAACCTCTACGGGATCGGGTGTCCCTTCCGGACGGTTGGAGCTAACGTGAGGCTAATGTGATTGGGAGCATATGAGGTTATAAGTAACAAGAACATTTCCCAGAACATAGACATTCTGATATGAGCAGAAAGCTTACATTCTTGTTAATCTAACTGCACCGCATACAATTTACAGTAGCTAATACAGTTAAATAATACCATGCTATTGTTTAAGGAGAGTGCACATTTATGAACTTGAAAATGTATCATTAAACCAATTAGGCACATTTGGGCAGACTTGAGATACTTAATCAGTAAAGAGGCTTTATGCCCCAGTCACGATTGGCTTATTATTCAGGAAGAGGCTTTATACCCCAGTCACGATGTGGCTTATTATCAGAAGAGCTTCATACCCGCCACGATTGAATCAGTAAAAGGATTTATACCCCAGTCACAAATTGGTTTATAAATCAGTAAGAGGCTATATACCCTGGTCACAATTGGCTTATTAATCAATAAGAGGTTTAATTGACAGTATGATTCTTATCTAGGCTGAAATATCTGGTTTATATCGCCTACCAATGCCTGTGTGTTTTCTCTTTTTTCTCACGGCTGGAGTACAGTAGGTACGCGAAGGTCATAGAATCCTGGTTGTTTGTATGCATGGGCGGAACAGGGAGTGGCAGGACGGTGCTGTAACCCGCTCCAGAATAGCCTAGCACCCCACCTAGAAACCTCCAAGAAATATGTTGCTAGTACATGCACACATCTACAGCCATATAATGCAAAAGAATTAAGCTGCACAATGACCAAAACTACACATTCTCTACCCCTGGGAAAAATGTCTAATGCTGACACTGCGTTAGGTGAATGGAGTGTGTGTGTGTGTGTGTTGAAAAACATATCAGTTACAAACATATGGAGTCCTTTCATAGTACCTGCCTGCACTGTACATCGATTCATGCAGTACAGTGTGTTACAGTATAATCTCTGTTAAAAAATATTCTCAAATATTACAAGAAAAGCCTATAGATTATCATAGTAACGCAAGCTTATAGCTGGCTTTAAGATGCTAATTTTAATATATGCCTATATTAGTCAATCTCATCACCCGTGCTATCAAGTAAACCTCAAATATTTTCAGCAGGTTGGTCTGAACTGTGGTTGATGTGCTGCAGGTGAAAACAGGCACTTAATGAACAACACTGATGCCAGGGATAGGACTTTTGGTTTGGACGTAATGACCACGTACTTAAATCATCATCTCATCGGAGTAACACTTCTTCAAAAACGAAGGCTTGCAAAGGAGTTCTGCCACAGCCTCCAAAAAAGCATAACCTCCCTCTCACCTGCACCTGCACCTCAAACACACACATGCACACATATTTCACACCCCACACACCTGGACGGCAGCCCCTCGAACAAACACCCCTTCCCTGGGCAGCTGCACCTCAAACAAAGGAGACAAGGATTACGTTTACATTTTTGTTATTTATCAGACGCTTTTATCCAGAGTGTTAGTGCATTCAATTTAAGATAGCTAGGTAGGACAAGATTACTTTGTGTTCCGTGAGGCAAGCACGCGCGGTTTGTAGTGGATGCAAGCTTGCGACTGAAAGCCAGTAGAGTGTGCAGAGGAGTGGGGTGACATGGGGAGAACTGCAGGTGAAAACCAGGTGGGCTGCAGCATTACTGGATAAGTTGCAGGGGTGGGATGGCACAAGCGCAAGCCGGAGCAAGCCGGGCCAACAGCGGAAGTTGCATTAATCCAGACGGAAGAGGACAAGCGCCTGGGGTAGGACCCAAAGCGTCACTTCCTGTGTGAGGTAAGGTCTTACCCTACGGATGTTGTAGAGCATGAACCTGCAGGAGCAAGTCACTTTTTAATGTTTGCAGAGAATGACAGGGGTGTTGTCCAGGGTCAGTGTTGCCAAGTTTTTGTTTCTGG
The DNA here is from genome assembly GCF_905237065.1 of Salmo salar. Classification (NCBI taxonomy): domain Eukaryota; kingdom Metazoa; phylum Chordata; class Actinopteri; order Salmoniformes; family Salmonidae; genus Salmo; species Salmo salar. Next base: position 41,266,968 of record NC_059455.1, on the reverse strand, counting down.
GAGGGCGACACTATGGGAGTTGTCAACCGTGATGGAGAGGTCTTTGAGCGGGCGGCCTTCACCGGGGGGGAAGATCAGCCACCCCTTGTGGAGGTTGAGCTTGTGGTGGAGATATCTGCCAGGCATGCGAGAGATGTATGTCACCACTGGGTGTCAAAAGGGGGAAGGGAGAAAAGTAGTTGAGTGCCATCCGCAAAGCAATGATAGGAGAGACCATGTGGGGGTTCTGACGGAGCTGAGTGACTTGGTGTATAGAGAGACAGAGGACAAAGCGCTAAGAACTGAGACCTGGGGGATACGCAGTAGTGAAAGAGCAAGGGCGGTGCAGACACAGATCCTCTCCACGTCACCTGGTAGGAGCAAAGAGTCCCAGTCACAGAGAAGAGAAGTACTCAGCTGAGTGACCTGTCTTGAAGCCTGACTGAAACTCGAGAAAGAAGATGGTTCTGTAGAAGGTTTCGAGAAAGTTGAACACAGACAGCACGACTAAGTGTTTTGGAAATAAAAGAAAGAAGGGATACAGGTCTATAGTAGTTTTGACGTCAGATGAGTCTAGTGTTGGTTTCTTGAGGAGGGGAGCGACTGGGGCCATTTTGAAGTCAGAGGGCAGTGAGGAATGGGAGAGAAGGCCTCCAGAGATGGTCTGGGCGTGGGAGAAGGGAGGAGGGGGATGGGATCGAGCTATAATCAATCAACAGCATTCTTAATGTAAGTGTTCCTCTTGTCCAGGTGGGAGAGGGCAGTGTGGAGTACAATAGAGATGGTGTCATCTGTGGATCTGCGGTGGTCGGTATACGAATTGGAGTGGGTCCATGGGGTCTGGGATGACGGTGTTGATGTGAGCCATGACCAATCTTTTAAAGCATTTTATGGCTACATATGTGAGTGCTACGGGGCTAAATTAATTTTGATGGCGTTCTTGGGCACAGGGACTATGGTGCTCTGCTTGAAAAATGTAGGTATTACAGACTGGGTCAGGGAGAGGTTGAAACTGTCATGAAGACACTTCCCAGCTGGTCAGTGCATGAGATTACACATCCTAGTGATCTGTCTGGTTAATGTGAATGTTAACCTGGTTAAAGGTCTTACTCACATCGGCTACAGAGAGCGAGATCACACAGTCCCCGGAAAAGCAGGTGCAGTCATGGCATGGATCAGTGCTGCTTTAGCCTCGAAAGCGAGTATGGAAGCGAATTTATCTTGTATGGGTAGGCTCACGTCACTGGACAGCTCTCGGCTTTGTTTCTTTGTAACCCGATGTTCAAGCCCTCTACATCTGTCAGAGCCGGGAGCACAGTAGGAGCTGGGATAGTAGGATTTGCCTGTTTTGATGTTTTGACCGTTTGATGGCCTGTTGGTGGACCTGTTGGGAATTATAAGCGTCCAGATTAGTATCCCGCCCCTCGAAAGCGGCAGCTCTAGCCTTTACCTCAGTGTGGATGTTGTCTGTAATCCATGATTTCTGGTTGAGGGGATATGTATGTACGGTCACTGTGGGGGATGACGCCATCAAACGCACTTGTTGATGAAGCCAGTGACTGATGTGGTAAACTCCTCAATGTTATTGAATGAATCCCGGAACATATTCCAGTTTGTGCTAGCAAAAACAGACCACTTACCGTATTGAGCGTCACCACTGGTAGCTTCCTGTTTGAGTTTTTGCTTGCAAGCAGGAATCAGGAGGATAGAGTTTTGGTCAGATTTGCCAAATGGAGGGCTAGGGAGGGCTTTCTATGCATTTCTGTGTTTGTGGGAATACAGGTGATCTAGAGGTTTTTGCCTTTAGTTGCACAGGTGACATGATGGTATAAAATGAGGTTAGCGTGATTTCAGTTTTGGCATTAAAATCATCCGGCCACTAGAGCGCCACCTCTGGATATGCATTTTCTTGTTTGCTTATGGCCGTATACAGCTCGGTGAGTGTGGTCTTAGTGCCAGCATCGGTTTGTAGTGGTAAAAAGACTACAAAAAAATATATAGATGAAAAATCTTGGTAAATAGTATGGTCTACGGCTTATCATGATGTATTCTTACTCAGGCGAGCAAAACCTTGAGACTTCCTTAACATTGAGAGATAGCGCAGCAGTTGTTGCTAACAAAAGGTATTAGGTTAGGATTGAGCTCGGCTTCGCTCTGTCCTGCCGATGGATCGAAAAACCAGTTCATTGAGTACACAGAACATTAGAACACCCCTTTCCCTCAGAACAGCCCCGATTTGTCAGGGCATAGGTGTCAGGAAGCTGCTGCCACAGGGATGCTGTTCTATGTTGACGCCAATGCATCCCACAGTTGTGAGAAGTTGTCTGGATGTCCTTTGGGTGGTGGACCATTCTTGATACACATGAGAAACTCTTGAATGTGAAAACCCGGCAGCATTGCAGTTCTTGACTAAACCGGGTGCGCTGGCACCTCTGCCAATACCTCGTTCAAGGGAACTTAAATATTTTGGTCATACACCTCGAATGGCACACAAACACAATTTCATGTCTCAATTGTCTTTAACCCTTGAGTTGTCTTAATGGTCAAAAATGACCCGCCACTATGTTTAACAGCAGAGAAAAACCACCTAAATTATACATTTGATCAACTTGAAATTTGATGACTTTTCCTAGAGTGACCCCAACATTAGAAAAAGTGGAAACATCACCTTTGTTCATATTTCCATGAAAGCTAATACACCACCAGGGTACAAAGATTGTCTTAGGGTCATTTTTGACCCGGCAGTTAAAATAATTTACACACCACGAAAAACCACAAAGACACACACACAGTACAATGAAAAATTTAGATTGTGTTCTACTGATTGGAACTCAGACGAAACTAAAACGTTATTGTGCATGTGCAGTGTCACGACTGTCCTGGGACAGGTGCCAGGTTACAGGAGACCACAAACCACAGATTATCTCTCAAACCCCAACAGAGGAGGAGAGATCTAGGGGTTGAAGATGTGAGGGTTTTATGACCCCACGCCTCATGATAGTCTTAGGCCACACAGAAATTCCTTTGTCCCCACTAGGAGAAAACTGGCCTCAGAACATTAAACATGCAATAAAAAAGGACTTTGGAACAATGGTTTCCAGTAGCTTGCTAGTAAATAAATAATCAACTAAGATTGGTGTGGTAAACTCATTGGTGTCGCCTGGCTTCGTGCAGATTCCCCGGATTATGCGACATTCAGAAATGAGACATTAGAGGAAATTGATTAGTTTAGCGCACTGTTGTAAAATCGATATTCTGATATTCTTTGAGTTAATTTGGGAAATAGAAACTCAATAAAACTAATTTTCCCATGGTGCCCCAGGTTAACCTGTTAGGCTAGGGGGCGTATTGACACGGCTGGATCAAAAACATACCAGATTTAATCTGGTTACCACTCCACCCAGTAACTAGGAATAGGCATATACTTATTACATATGGATAGAAAACACCCTAAAGTTTCTAAAACTGTTTGAATGGTGTCTGGGAGTATAACAGAACTCAAATGGCAGGTCAAAACCCCGAGAGATTCCTTCACAGGAAGTGGCCTGTCTGACCATTTCCTTGAACTTCTTTTCCATCCTATCTAAGGACCTCTGCTCTAACGTGACACTTCCATCGCCTTCCAGAAGTAGGCTCTCAGAGCCCGGGAAAAAACAGAATGTCGCCAGTTCCAGCCCCAGGCTGAAACACATTATCGCTTTTCTCAAGTGGCCGATCAAGGGACTCTGGGCTAATGCGCGTAGACCCGACCGGCTTTGTGATTTTTTTTTTTCATGTTTGCCGAAAAGGAGATTCCCTGTCGGAATATTATCGCTTTTCTACGAGAAAAATGGCGTGCAAAAAATTGATTTTAAACAGCGGGTTGCCGACATGCTTCAAGCACGGTAATGGAATATTTAGAATTTTATTGTCACGAATTGCACCATGCGCCGACATCGTACATGTCGATAGTGTCTGGAACGCACTAACAAAAAACGCCGCTATTCGGATATAACGATGGATTATTTTGGACCAAACCAACATTTGTTATTGAAGTAGCAGTCCTGGGAGTGCATTCTGATGAAGACAACAAAAGGTAATCAAACTTTTATAAATATGATTATGTGAGTGCTAAACTTGCCGGGTGTTAAATAGCGAGCCCGGGTGATGCCAGGGCTAATGGTACTTAGAATATTGCAAAATGTGCTTTCACCAAAAAGCTATTTTAAAATCGGACATATCGAAGTGCATAGAGGAGGTCTGTATCTATAATTTTAAAATAATTGTTATGCTTTTTAGTGAAGCCTATCGTGAGTAATTTAGTAAAATGTTAGCGACCTCCCCGGAAGTTTGCGGGGGTATGTAGTTCTGAAACGCCACATGCTAATGTAAAAAGCTGGTTTTTGATATAAATATGAACTTGATTGAACAAAACATGCATGTATTGTATAACATAATGTCCTAGGGTTGTTCATCTGATGAAGATCAAAGGTGGAGTGCTGCATTTAGCTGTCTTCTGGGTTTTGGTGACATTATATGCTGGCTTGAAAAATGGGTGTCTGATTATTTCTGGCTTGGTACTCTGCTGACATAATCCAATGTTTTGCTTTCGTTGTAAAGCCTTTTGAAATCGGATAGCGTGGTTAGATTAACGAGAGTCTTGTCTTTAAATAGCTGTAAAATAGTCATATGTTTGAGAAATTGAAGTAATAGGATTTTTTAAGGTTTTGAAAATCGCGCCACAGGCTTAAAGTGGTTGTTGAGTAGGTGGGACCAACGTTCCACCCAGCCCATAGAGGTTAATGAGTTAATAATTGCTTGATTCATTGCTTGATTCATTTAATCACGTAATTATAAACTGTTAATCATTCGAAAAGCAACAGTCGCCACATTAAATAATACAACGCCACGACAGCAGCATCTCCCCTCCATGACCCCACTACATGACTCAAGTTCACAGACAAAATAAAAACAATTTTAGACAAAATAAAACATGATATAGAAAGAGGAGGAGGTATCTGAAGAAGATGGGGAAGAATACAACACAGAGCATGATGCATCATCTCTTCATATTGTGGCAAACCTCTTCAAAGTTAGGAAGAGCATTTGTCACAAATTAAGTGGGAAACTGTCACCAAAGTCAGCCCAGAATGAAAGTTCTTTCGAACATGACAGTAACTCTGTGTGTTTGTTTCGCTGTCCTGGTCCACCCAGGCCGCAGGGAAGGCCAAGCGATAGCAGGGTTCCCACACAAATCTGGTTCTCGGTAGGTCCAGGTTAAACGCCAACAGGTAAGTCAAAACAGTCCAGCTCGGACACGGTAAATCCAGCCAATGTAGATTGTCTCTTTCTCTATGGTTCATAGATCCTTCCCGCCCCTCTCTCTCTTCCTGGTTTTTCTTGACCTTTTATCTGTGGGTCGGCTCCACCTTCTGGGAGGGTTCCTTGCTTCTGGGAATTGTATTTGGCAGTCGGCCATTTTGTGATCTGTAGTTCTGATCGGGGTGGCTATTTTGGAGATCGGGCAGAGCCCGCTTATTAGTTCTGCCCTCACATATCCGCCATTTATCACTCGGCCCCCTTCTTTGCCACAATATGAAGAAGAAATCCCCAAGTTGAAAGAGAGACATTTTTGTCAAAGAACAGCAAAATAACATGGTCTTTGTCACCACATGACAACCAGGGCAGGATGGCAGCACAATATGTCATAAGGATGACCCTAGGGCCCACAAGACATGCAGCTGCCCATGTCCAGGACATCGTCTCAATATTCTACAATGTTCATCACACCAGCCATCCAAAAAATCATCCTAGAGATGACAAATTTGGAGGGTTTCCGGAAATATGGAGACAACTGGAAAATGATCTTAGCGGGTGTGTATAAGTCCTTAGGCGAGGCTACATGTAGTCTCTGGGATGCAGAGAGTGGAAGGGTGATTTTCCGTGCCACAAAACCACTGAAAGTGTTTCACACTTTCTCAAGAATGCTACGATTTGATAACCGTGTGTCAAGGCCTGCAAGACGTGTAGAGACAACCTGGCAAAACCATAAGATAGGTCTGGGAGAAGTGGGTGGGGGAGTCTGCCATACCTTTACAACCCTGGGCCTGAAGTAACAGTGGATGAGAAACTGGTTCCATTCAGAGGTACATTTCTTTTCATATCTGTAATGTAAGTTATTTTCACTGTTAATTGTATTATGTATTGCTGCAATATCATTGATTTATGTGATTGTTTTCTGTGACACTGATACTAATTACTGATAGTAATCTCTTTTAGTCAAAAGGTCGCTGTCCTTTCCAGCAGTATATGCCCAGCAAGCCAGCGAAGTTTGGCATCAAGATATGGGTGGTCTGTGACGCACAATCCAGCTACACTTGGAAGATGCAAGTCTACAAGGGAAGCCGATCAGCGGAGGCTCGGAGAAGAACCAGGGGATGTGGGTTATGCTTGATATGACAGATGGACTGAGGGGGCACAGTGTCACGTGTGACAATTTCTTCACCTCTTATGAACTCAGCAAGCAGCTCCTGAAGAGTAAGATCACCAAGTGGCTGGCACAGCTACAAAGAACAAGCCTGAGCTCCCCTGCACTCCTCACAACAAGGGGGAGAGAGGCCTTCTCATCAACGTTGCCTTCACCCCCACCACTACTCTAGTTTCTTACCTCCCAAAGAGGAACAGGAATGTGGTCCTCCTTAGCACACTGCACAAAATGGCTGAGATCAGTGATCAAGAGGACAGGAAGCCAGCCATCATCCTGGACTACAACCACAACAAAGGAGTGCGTGGACAACCTGAACAGGTGATTGGAACTTACAGCTGGCCCCTGGTCATCTTCCATAACATCATTGATGTGTCCTCATACAATGCCTTTGTGATTTGGATCAAGATCAACCCTACCTGGATGCCTGATAAGTGGAACATGTGTAGGGTGTTCCTGGAGCCGCTTGGGAAAGGCACTTGTAACCCCACACACTCAAAGACGGAGTGCCTCCTCCACACAGCAGACTCTGCAGCGCTTGTGAAAGCTGTTCAGAGGGCTGAATCTTGTCCTGATCCACCTGAGGCTGCAGCTGGGGCAGGCAAGAGGAGGAGATGCCAACTCTGCCGCCCCCCAAAGAAGGACTGTAAAACAAATACTATGTGCGGCACATGTGAGAAACACATCTGCAAAGTCCATGCACACACACTTGCATTCAACATGTGCTAATTAGAGGTGATGATTTATGTTCTTCACGTTTTTGTTTTGTATCTATTATCTTATTTTATTCTTATTTATTGTTGTTGTTTATACCCTTGTGGGTGGGGGTATGGTTAAAAAAAAAGTGAGAAGACTAGTATTGTGTAGTTGAATTCCTCATTGTACAGTATAATAGAATACATCACTATGTTGCCAAAAAAGTTCAAGACTGCTATTGTTTCCCTTCAATAAAATGTATTCAAAACGACTTTCTGCAAATTTCTGCTACTTTCTTAGGCTATAAAGGTGCTATTTATTGTTAAAAAAAGTGTTTACACCTATGCACTACCTTAGCAATAACAATAATAATAAATAAATAATAATAAACAATTTTGGGATAGGTGTGCTGTAATAAAAAAAGAGTGGTGTCCACTGATTAAATGCAGTCTTTCTGCATTGTGAAGAGAGAAAACCCAGATATTCACAAAGTTTGTGATGAATGACAGGTTGTTTCTTCATGCAAAATAGATTTGGGGTTTAAAATTCAATTAAGCTGCTTTATTTTAGGGGTTTAGTGAAGGCGGGTCATTTTTTAACCTTAGGACAAGGGGAGTATACAGTGTTAAGACTACACAAGGGTTAACCTGTCTCCTTCCCTTCATCTACTCTGATTGAAGCGGATTTAACATGTGACATCAATAAGGGATCATAGCTTTCAACTGGATTCAGCTGGTCAGTCTATGTCATGGAAAGACATGTTGTGTGTACTCAGTGTATATTATCCATGTCCTTGTTCAGCCACAGTTCTTCAAGTCCCGACGGATAGAATAGTCTCAAATGGAGCTTGCCAGTTTGTTCTCTGACGATTGTATTTTCACCAATAGAAAGGAGGGTAGAGGAGGTTTATTGACTCACTCTTTGCATCTCTTTCGAGTCTCGGGAATTAGGGCCTGGTCGAAATGAGCAGAACATCCCCACTACTGCCGACTCGATGAAGTAGAAATCTTCATCCAAATTGAGGTTATGATCGCTAGTTCTGATGTCCGGAAGCTGTTTTCAGCCGTAGGAAATTATGATGGAAATATTATGTACGAAAAAAGTTACGCTTGCGTATAAAAACATCAAAATAACAGAATTAGTCAAGCAGCCCATAGGACGACAGTTATCCACTGCAGAACCATATATATATTCAAAACAGAACAAATCTGAGGGGGCATTGCCCATGTGCCCCATAAGGGCATGATGCCTCTGGGAGGGACAGAGATGGGCTGGGGGGAGAGCGAGGGGGAAGGGGGAGGGAGAGAGTTAGGAGAGTGATGAAGATTGAAACAGAGGGGAGAGAGACAGACAGACAGAGAGAGAGAGTGGGGGTGGAGAGAAAGAAAGCAGGAGAGAAATGAAAGACAGGAAGAGAGAGAAAGTGATAAAGCAAGAGAGATCAGGAGGGAAGGAGAAATAGAGAAAGAAATCAAGAAATCAAAAGAGAACTGGAGAGGTAAAAGAGAGAAAGACTGCAGCAGCAGCAGTGATGTCACCACCTCATTGGAAATGCTTCCCCTCTTCATTCAAGCCTGTTCTTCTAACAGGAGGGTCAGTGCAGATAGCAATTATCCTGGATCCTGCTGAATGCCAAAGAAAAACACAGGTTGCCACAGTGTATTCTCTTACATGCAAAATTGTATAATTAAATCCTACCTACGCTCTTTGATGACAACTCAACTGGTTTGTGCTGGGTGTTATCATGTTTGAGAAAGGAATTGCCAGCATTAAAATGAAGCATACTGATAATGTTGTGATTCATAAATTGGTCTTTGTGAATGATGTATTTTGTTTTATCTTTATTTAAGCATGAAGTCAATTATAGCCCAGATTCAATGAGATCGAGCGCTAACCAGCGTTAATCAGCGCTGGTCGACATCCACATAGCCAATGTTTTGGCGGTGTTTTAGCTGTAACTGCAGTATGAGCTGACATATCGACGAGCGGCTGCTCGTGTCACAATCCACTCCCTTCCTTATCATCCCTACTACGTTAGAAGTTCAAAATGGAGCTAGAAAGTGTAGGCTTTATCGCTGTTGGAAATAATGACTCTCAAATGTCAAACCATTGATGTAAGGATAATGCATGTTTTCATGTTCATTTAGATGGGGAATCTATAGCCTATCAGTCTAATTCAAGTGTTTGAACTTGGTACACGGCTGCATGAACTTGTAACGCGGCTTCATGGGATTTGTCAGATTATAGTGGGGTGTAGTTTCGCTGCATCCAATGGCAGTGTCCACGATAAAGTAATGCAACGAGCCGCTTTGTGCATTAGAGAGACTCAACGCATGCCAGTTCCACCTCTGACACCACTCAACAAAACGCATGTCAATCTGATGGAATCTAGCCCTATGTATCATTCCTGGAGCACAAAGCCCAGGTGCTTCAACTTTTTGTGGAGTTTCTATAACAATCTAATTGTGCATTGTAATATTCCTCTGTGTGGTTATCACAGTTTCTTGTACGTGTGTGTCACTGTCCCGGGACATTCTAATCTCTCTCGTCAGTTGCACAACTCATTTATAGATTCTTACTGTGGTAAAGTACTTAGCCTGGGTATAATCAGAGCCATCATTGCCTGTTGGGGATTCTCCCAACCTACAATGTGTCAGTTCTAGTTGACATACTTTTAAATGGGTTTGACAAGGATGACGTTTTTGGATTACAGTTATTTAAGCATGTCGTGGCGGGCATCTGAGCATTATGTTCAACCTCTACCTACAATGGGCTTCCGAGTGGTGCAGCGGTCTAAGGCACTGCATCTCAGTGCTAGAGGTGTCACTACAGACACCCTGGTCCGAATCCAGGCTGTATCACAACCGGACGTGGATTACAACCGGACACGATTATAACCGGACGTGATTGGGAGTCCCATAGGACGGTCACAATTGAGCGTTGTCTGGGTTTGGCTGGTGTAGGCCGTAATTGTAAATAAGAATTTGTTCTTAACTGACTTGCCCTAGTTAAATAAAAGGTTAAAAAAAAGACATCACTGGACTGAATCTCTCTCACAGCTTAAATATACCTAAAGCCTCGCCCCTGTTCGTATCCGTGGGATCTTCATTTAACCACTCTTTGTTGCTTAGAATTTTCCTGCACAGCAGGAAATGCCAACTTGTAATGTATTGAAGGTTTAAATGTCTTCTAAACTTTGTAATTTTTACTTTAAAATATCGGACTTGATTTGCCCTAACAAAAAATGTATCAACCCCCTTCCTGCACGATTATTTTCCTGCTGTAGCAAACTGGCTCAAATGAAGGTCAAACTGATTTTCTCTGTGAAAATCTTTGTTGCATATTTGATGCAGTACATTGCAAAGTTTGTTTTGGACCATTTTGTTATGTTTAAATTTGAATTAAATAAATGTTTCTTTCTTTTTTTATCACCTACTGTAGTTTGTTGAATACAAACAAGATAATAATAATTAATCTTAATTTTCCCATTGGGCTACTTTACATCAAGTAAGCATTAGATTCAAGAAGAAGCAAAGCCCTTTGGCACGGCAACCAAAAAGATAAACATTCTGATTGAACCTTTTACTGCAGTGACCTGGTAGTATTTAACAAATCTACTTTGAAACAAAAGTATACACCTCACACACATGGTTATGGGCAGAAAAATAACTCCTCTACCATGTCAGATATAGAGTTTAAAGGTGTTAGCATTTTGAGTTTGCCTCCCAATATTACCCCTTTATATAGATCACAGAAGACTGAAATTTAACAACCGTTTGACAGAGAAACACCCGATTTTAGGCGAATAAAAAAGCAAAGTTTATTAATTGTGACATTTTTAAAAATATTATTAACGTTCATCCTATGAGGCCACTAGAGGGCGCTGTGGGTCATTAAACTGCAACATAAACAGACAGATATACATTATTCACACATCAGCTCTTATCCCTCACTGACAGATGAATCATATTTCACAACAGAGAAGATATCTCATCCATTGACCGATGAATCAAATTTCACACCAGAGAAGATATCTCATCCATTGACCGATGAATCAAATTTCACACCAGTGAAGATATCTCATCCATTGACAGATGAATCATATTTCACACCAGTGAAGATATCTCATCCATTGACAGATTAATCTATTTCACACCAGAGAAGATATCTCATCCATTGACAGATGAATCATATTTCACACCAGAGAAGATATCTCATCCATTGACAGATGAATCATGTTTCACACCAGAGAAGATATCTCATCCATTGACAGATGAATCATATTTCACACCAGAGAAGATATCTCATCCAGCATCATCAGTTAGAGCCATCAGAGATGAGGATGCCTACTACTACATCTCAGAATTATCAAATTAATTCATAAAGGATATAAATAAGTCTTACCATGGCCCTGGGGTTTGCTTGTGCTCAATGAACTGTGAAATCCTGAGGTGTCACATCAGTGCTCTGTGGGGAGGCTGGAGTAAAAGAAACGCGTGCACTGCAGCTCTGGTGAACGGAGCAGAACAGCAGCTCTGGTGGAACGGAGCAGAACATAGCAGCTATTGTTTACGGAGCAGAACATAGCAGCTCTGGTGGAACGGAGCAGAACAGAGCAGCTCTGGTGGAACGGAGCAGAACAGAGCAGCTCTGGTGGAACGGAGCAGAACATAGCAGCTCTGGTGGAACGGAGCAGAACAGAGCAGCTCTGGTGGAACAGAGCAGAACAGAGCAGCTCTGGTGGAACGGAGCAGAACAGAGCAGCTCTGGTGGAACGGAGCAGAACAGAGCAGCTCTGGTGGAATGGAGCAGAACAGAGCATAGCAGAAGCAGGGTAGAACAGAGCATAGCAGAAGCTAGGGTAGAACAGAGCATAGCAGACAGCAGGGTAGAACAGGGTTAAGGTGTACTTCACAGCACTGATTCTGCTGGTGTTAGTTGGTTGATCATTTCAAAGAAGTCAGTTGAATTGGTAAAAACGTGGTACTAAATGACATGTTGTGATGCTTGTTTCAATGAATCAGTCAGTAACCAAAATGAGTTGTATGGTAGGTATTGGGTGAATATTACGAACTTACTGACTTCCATAGTGTTGTTAGATCTGAAGCTGGAAGTAACACACGTCCTACACGTGGCCCTGTGATCAATATATATGTTAACAGGCTTATCAGCTTACCTCAACAAATACATTGCTATAAAATCTCTTTATTTCTCTCCTTCTCTCTGACGCACACATGCACGCACACACACACACACACACACACACACACACACACACACACACACACACACACACACACACACACACACACACACACACACACACACACACACACACACACACACACACACACAGGTGCATGGCTCTGTCACTTCCATCCATGCTGTGTTCTCATCTCTTGTTAGTGTCGCTAGTAAGAAAACACTGCAGATATTTCAGCCAGTCAGAGGCAGCAGCCTCTCTCTCTCTCTCTCATTTGCTCCCTCACTCGCTCTCACCACCACACGTTCCTCCTCGGCTCATCACTCCCCCCTCTCATTGTACTCCTGCCCTCTCCTTCCAGAAGAGAGGGATGATGCGTCGTCCTTTTCCCTCCTCCTACCCTCATTCTGGGGTTTCGAATCAAGCGGTTTTGCCATGTTTTGCTTCTGAGCAGAGCATTGAAGCTGTTCCTCTTTCTTCGCATGGTGGACTTTTAGATAGGAAGCTATCAGCAAATCAGGTCTCTGCACTACCAAATGTCCTGGTGGGACCAAGTCTTCATGGGACTCCTGCTTTCCCTCACAGCACAGCTCGATTCTCCCTTGAAGTTTGAGGACAATCCATGAAGAATCTCTTCATTCCTTTAGTCTCCAACGTTTGTGGATATCTGGCTTGGTGTATAATGTGTGTTTCTCTGCATCTGAAGATTTGACTGTGTGTGAATGCTCATGGCAGTCAATTAGAGGTATCTGTATGTGACAGTTGGTAGATTTGGAAGACTGAAGATTTGGCTGTGTGAGAGTGAGAGTGTAGTGTGTTGCTCTGTGTGCAGTGCAGTCCCACTCCCCTCGTTCCTGGTTCTTGACTGGAGGGTTTAGCGGATGCTGGAGGGCAACGGAGACCCCCACCTCCCTCATTGGTACTGACTACCCTGAGAGGAGAGGAGGGGAGACAGAGTGAGTGACTGAGAGACAGAGAGAGAGAGACTGAGAGGTAGGGAGAGGGACTGAGAGATAGGCAGAACGAAGACAAAAAGAAAGCCTGAGAGAAACAACAATAAGGATAGCAGGATAGAAAGAGAGACAAATGGAGACATAAAAAGAGAGTGAGAGAGAGAGAGAGAGAGTACAGAGAGACAGAGAGAGAGAGAGAGAGACAGAGAGAGAGAGAGAGAGAGAGACAGAGAGTGAGAGAGACAGAGAGTGAGAGAGAGAGAGAGAGAGAGAGAGACAGAGAGACTCATTGTCTCACACCTCTGTATCCTCTCATACACACACATGTGAAAAAGAAGACAAGGACACGTAGGCTTAATCTGTGGACCTCTCTCACCCATGCTGTCCTCCCCCTCAGTCTCCCCCTCTCTCACACACTCAGCAGTGTGATTTTCTCACAGCACCTTTTGACTGCTGTTAATTGCAGCAACAAGAGACAAGGGGAGTGAATCTGTGTTCTAATCTCAAACAGTAATTCAACCAAACTCAACAACAACAAAGAAGAAAGAACAAATGTGACGACATCTCTGAAGAGTAAAAACAAACCACTATAGGTCCTCTTCCAAACAGTGGACTGACTCAGAGAGCACCATCGGACTTGACTCAGAGAGCACCATCGGACTGACTCAGAGAGCACCATCGGACTGACTCAGAGAGCACCATCGGACTGACTCAGAGAGCACCATCGGACTGACTCAGAGAGCACCATCGGACTGACTCAGAGAGAGCACCATCGGACTGACTCAGAGAGCACCATTGGACTGACTCAGAGAGCACCATGAGACTGACTCAGAGAGCACCATTGGACTGACTCAGAGAGCACCATTGGACTGACTTGGGGAGCACCATGAGACTGACTCAGAGAGCACCATTGGACTGACTCAGAGAGCACCATTGGACTGACTCAGAGAGCACCATCAGACTGACTCAGAGAGCACATCAGACTGACTCAGAGAGTACCATTGGATAGCCCAGTAAAGACTGGAGCAAGGCACTAGAGACACATACAGCCCAGTAAAGACTGGAGCACGACACTAGAGACACATACAGCCCAGTAAAGACTGAGCAAGACACTAGAGACACTTACAGCCCAGTAAAGACTGAGCACGACACTAGAGACACATACAAGCCCAGTAAAGACTGGAGCAAGACACTAGAGACACATACAGCCCAGTAAAGACTGGAGCAAGACACTAGAGACACATACAGCCCAGTAAAGACTGGAGCAAGGCAGGGAAATCAGCCCCAGTAGCCCACCACTACTACCACCAGACAACCACCACCAGTACAGCCACCAGAAGTACAACCAATGCCAGTACAACCAACGCCAGTACAACTAACGCCAGTACAGCCACTGCCATGAGTGTCGTTTGCATGTTCGGACCAGGACGGAGGAAGAGGAGGGCTGAGGCCCCCGGGGAATGGAGGTCACAGCAAGCAGAACACCACCAGCCCCAACAGGGCCAGCCAGGCGCGGCCACGCTCCGACCGCGGCCCTCATCGCCCGCAGCCTGGGCCCTTGACCCACCGCTACCACCACCGCCAAGCTCACTGGCATGAAGTACCGGTACGTTGAGAGACCACTGGCATGAAGTACCAGTCACGTAGAGAGATCACTGGCATGAAGTACCGGTACGTAGAGAGATCACTGCATGAAGTACCGGTACGTAGACAAATCCCTGGCATGAAGTACCGGCCTAGAGAGATCCCTGGCATGAAGTATCGGTACGTAGAGAGATCCCTGGCATGAAGTACCGGTACATAGAGAGATCACTGGCATGGAAGTACCGGTACGTAGAGAGATCACTGGGCATGAAGTACCGGTATGTGAGAGATCCTGGCATGAAGTGCCGGCACGTAGAGAGATCCCTGGCATGATGTACCGGTAGGTAGAGAGATCCCTGGCAGAAGTACCGGTACGTAGAGAGATCCCTGGCATGAAGTACCGGTAGGTAGAAGAGATCCCGGCATGAAGTACCGGTATGTGGAGAGATCCCTGGCAGAAGTACCGTACGAGAGAGATCCCGCATGAAGTATCGGTCACGTAGAGAGATCCCTGGCATGAAGTACCGGTAGGTAGAGAGATCCCTGGCATGAAGTACCGGTACGTAGAGATCCCTGGCATGAAGTATCGGTAAGTAGAGAGATCCCTGGCATGAAGTGCCGGTACATAGAGAGATCACTGGGCATGAAGTACCGGTATGTAGAGAGAGATCCCTGGCATGAAGTACCGGTACGTAGAGAGATCCCTGGCGATGATGTACCGGTAGGTAGAGAGATCCCTGGCATGAAGTACCGGTACGTAGAGAATCCCTGGCATGAAGTACCGGTAGGTAGAGAGATCCTGGCATGAAGTACCGGTGTGTAGAGAGATCCTGGCATGAAGTACCGCTACGTAGAGAGATCACTGGCATGAAGTACCGGTATGTAGAGAGATCCCTGGCATGAAGTACCGGTACGTGAGAGATCCCTGGCATGAAGTATCGGTATGTAGAGAGATCCCTGGCATGAAGTACCGGTAGGTAGAGAGATCCTGGCATGAAGTACCGGTACGTAGAGAGATCCTGGCATGAAGTACCGGTAGGTAGAGAGATCCTGGCATGAAGTACCGGTACGTAGAGATCCCTGGCATGAAGTAGTGGTACGTGAGAGATCACTGGCATGAAGTACCGGTACGTAGAGATCCCTGGCATGAAGTACCGGTACGTAGAGAGATCCTGGCATGAAGTATCGGTAACGTAGAGAGATCCCTGGCATGAAGTACCGGTAGGTAGAGATCCCTGGCATGAAGTACGTACGTAGAGATCACTGGCAGAAGTACCGGTAAGTAGAGAGATCACTGGCATGAAGTACCGGTACGTAGAGAGATCACTGTTATGAAGTACCGGTATGTAGAGAGACCCTGGCATGAAGTACCGGTACGTGAGAGATCACTGGCATGAAGTACCGGTATAGAGAGTCACTGGCATGAAGTACGGTCGTAGAGAGATCACTGGCATGAAGTAGCGGTGCGAGAGAGATCCCTGGCATGAAGTTCCGGGCGCAGAGATCCCTGGCATGAAGTACCGGTACGTGAGAGATCCTGGCATGAAGTACCGGCACGGAGAGATCCCGGCATGAAGTACCTCGTGAGAGATCCCTGGCATGAAGTATCGGTCGTAGAGAGATCCCTGGCAGGAAGTACCGGTACGTGAGATCCCTGGCATGAAGTAGCGGTACGTAGAGAGATCCCTGGCATGAAGTACCGGTACGTAGAGAGATCACTGGCATGAAGTACCGGTACGTAGAGAGATCCCTGGCATGAAGTACCGGTACGTAGAGATATCACTGGCATGAAGTACCGGCACGTGAGAGATCCCGGCATGAAGTACTGGTATGTAGAGAATCACTGTTGTGCTAGTGGTAATGATAGCTTATTCATGTGTTATAAATGTTTAGTTAAATATTTGATGATTAACTAATTCAAGTGTTTACAATTTATTGTTGTAGTAGCTCGATAATGTGCTATAAAGCATTAGTAAGGCGTTATAGAGCATTAACTAATGAGCCTGTGAGTGTGAGCTAATGAGCTGTACATGTGTCTCACCCGTCGGTGACGTGACGTGGCAGTACAGGGATGTTTGGACTGATTGTTGTTGTGTAATAGTGGCAATAATAGCTTCTATGAATGTGTTTAATTGAGTTATTGATCATTGAGTTATTGATCATTGAGTAATGAGCCAGAGTGTTTATGAGTAAGTTATTGAGCGTTTCACATTCACTGGTGCACGTTTAAAGGTGTTAGTAAGTTATTGAGCGTTTCTCATTCATTTAAAAGTGTGTAGCGATTTCTAGCCCAAAACGGTTGTTGCGCTTGGTTGGTTAGAGTTAAATCCACCTGCAGATGTGTGAACAATAATTTATTGAATTATTAAGTGTGTTATATTGTCTTAACTGTATTTGATCAACTGCATTTTAGAGCTTTAGGTTTATTTCTGGTTATGATACCTTATTCACAAGTACAGCAGGAATTCATTACTAAATATAGAGCTATACGAGTTTAATGCTTGGTAGCGTGTTTTCTGTTTGTATATATAACTAACTACTTGTGTCCGGACAGCATTTTAAAGCATCATAACTTATTCATGAGTTATAGAGTACTTATTCATGAGTTATATATGTTGTAGGTTTACGTGGATGTGTGTATGTTACCATTTCTTTTCCTTAGACAAACATGAAGTAGGATTACTGCCTGTATGCAGTTTTAGTGGTTTCTAGAGTATCTAAACCTTAGGCTTAAAAGTTACATAATAATTGCTTGAATAAAAGTGATAATGGTTTTATATGAAACATTTCCACTCATTCGATGTTACACAATAATTAATTGAGGCTTAATGATATGCAGATGTACTGTAGGATGTTTGTGTGAGGTCATTGTATCACCGCTGAAACAGTGGGAGTTGTATTTATTTATTTAACTAGGCAAGTCAGTTAAGAACACATTTGCATTTACTATGACGGCCAAACCCTAACCCGAACAACACTGGGCCAATTGTGCGACGGCCTATGGGACTCCCAATCACAGCCAGTTGTGACACAGCCTGGAATTAAACCAGGGTCTGTAGTGACGCCTCTAGCACTGAGCAGCAGTGCCTTAGACCGCTGCGCCACTCAGGAGCTCAGGGTGAAGGGGCAGTTTTCACAATGGAGACAATGAACTGAATGTGAGTTGATTTGATGCAGAGGAGCAAAACATGATAACATCATACATGATATTCATGGCATCTCTTTCCCAGTTTCCATAACAACATTGAAATGGCCAATTTCACTTTACCTGTTTAAGAATTCTCTAAAAATACTTCACTGGAGTGTTGATCAACACTACAGTATGTCCCCATAGAAGCTATTTTAAGTCATACTCAGTGGTTTGTAAGAGAAAGAGAAAGTCAGAACAGTTTCAGACTGTATAACAGGGGTCTTCAATAGTTTGTCTTGGAGGTTATGTTCAGACTGGTACAATGCCAATCAAATGCACCAGAAGCTGACCTCTCTGCAGGTGTCCACACATTCCACTTTTATTTGTCACTGTTATCCAGGGTGACTTCCAGTGGTGAGTGCATACATATTCATACTTTTATTTTGTACTGGACCCCATGGGAATTGAACTCACACTCCACCATCTCAAGCAGCATACTCTACCAACTGAGCCACATGGGACCCCACCTGGCCAGACAATGTGTTCTGACCGACGTCAACAGTTACTGTTAGACATGATCATCGAATACGCCTCATACAGTCCGTTTACTGACCGCATTGAGATGACATGCATTGATGCTCTACATCAAGGTCAAAGCTTATGCCCCCATCTTTAACAGAAAGACAAATAACTGATGGAGAGAGAATGAATGTAACAAAATGTTAACTCGCTCCCTTCCTACTGCTCTCTTTCTATCTCTCTCTATCTCGCTCTCTCTCTCTCTCTCTCTCTCTCTCTCTCTCTCTCCTTCTCTCTGTCTCTCTTCTCTCTGTCTCCTCTCTCTCCTTCTCTCTCCCCTCTCTCTGTCTCTCTCTCATTCTCTCTCTCCTCTCTCTCCTCTCTCTCTCTCTCTCTCTCTCTCTGGCTCTCTCTGTCTCTCTCTCTGTCTCTCGCTCTCCTCTTCTCCTATCTCTCAGACTCCTCCCCCTTTCTCCCTCTTTCCATTTTCTGTCTCTCTCTATCTCTCCTATCTCTCAGACTCCTCCCTCTGTCTCTCCTCTTTCCATCTGCCCCCTCTCTCTCTCTCAGATTCCTCCCTCTCCCTCTCTCTCTGTATTTGACTACACAGCGGAGGTTTCTTTCTGTTCTTAGTCATTGACTGGAAACTTAGGGCTGAAGATAAAATCTGACTAACAATCTTTATTTATGTAAGAAGTCTGAGACTAAATCTGGATTTTAACATTCTTTGTGCCGCACACTACATTTATCTGCGGATTGTGTGTGTGAGTGTGTGTATACGCATGTGTGTGTGTGTGTGTGTGTGTGTGTGTGTGTGTGTGTGTGTGTGTGTGTGTGTGTTTTTGTGTGTGTGTGTGTGTGTGAACCTCATGTTCTGCCTCTCATGCCACATTGGTAAACATCTGAGGGCCTAATCCTGAATCAGTGTGGTTGCAGAGAGAGAAGAGAAATGAGGGAGAACAGAGAGAAGAGAGCAGAGAGAACAGAGAGAAGAAAGAGAGAAGAGAGAGAGAAGAGAGAGCAGAAAGAACAGAGAGAAGAAAGAGAGGAGAGAGCAGAGAGAAGAGAGAGAGAGAAAGAGAGAGAAGAGAGAGCAGAAAGAACAGAGAGAAGAAAGAGAGGAGAGAGCAGAGAGAAGAGAGAGAAGATAGGGCAGAGAGAGAAGAGAGAGAGAGAGCAGAGAGAGAAAAGAGAAGAGAGAGACCAAATAATGCATGCATAGCAGAGTTAGTCCGATACCCGCTAATTATCAAAATCAGAAAAGAGACGTTATATTCTACCACCACCTAAAAGGAAGCAATTCCCAAACCTTCCATAACAAAGCCATCTCCTACAGAGAAATAAACCTGGGAGAAGAGCCCCTAATAAAGCTGGTCCTGCAGGCTCTGTTCACAAATACAAACACACCCCACAGAACCCCAGGACAGCAAAACAAATAGACCCAACTCAAATTATGAGAAGACAAAAAGTTAAACTTGACACATTGGAATGAATGAATTTACCAAAAAACAGAGCAAACTAGATTGCTATTTGGCCCTTAAACAGAGAGTACAGTGGGAATACCTGACCACTGTGACTGACCCAAAACGAAGGAAATCCTTTGACTATTGTGACGACCCTCCCTCTCTGTCTGCCAAATTCTTTCTCTTTGCTCTTATTTTTCTTAATAGGATGTCGATGGGCAGAGCTGGGAGGGTCGTTTAGCAACATGGGACACACCTGGGCAGGATAATTGCACCACTTCCCCATTCATTGAGGAGACTCTCTCCATGCAGACGCCGATAGATTTTGGTTTTGGCATTTTTGTGGCTGTTTTTGTTTGTTTGCGGTGGCACCTTTCAACACCCCTCATAATCCCATGTATGCACACAACCACTCACTTACACTACTGATTACTGACTACACACACCATTGTTAATTGTATTTAGTTTACTTTAGTTAATAAATATATTTTGTTATTCCTTATCTCCACGTTGTCTCCCTTTTTGTTACGAACTTTGAGCCGGTTCGTGACACAATGTACCAGACTCTGTGAGCATAGCCTTGCTATTGAGAAAGCCCGCTGAAGGCAGACCTGGCTCTCAAGGGAAGACAGGATATGTGCACACTGCCCACAAAATGAGGTGGAAACTGAACTGCACTTCCTAACCTTAAAAACAAATCCAATTTGATAAACTCCCATATCTATTGGGTGAAATACCAGAGTGTGCCATCACAGCAGCAAGATTTGTGACCTGTTGCTACAAGAAAAGGGCAACCAGTGAAGAACAAACAACCCTGTAAATACAACCTATATTTATTTATTTTCCCTTTTGTACCGTAACTATTTGCACATTATTACAATTTATTTACCTTTATTTAACTAGGCAAGTCAGTTAAGAACAAATTCTTATTTTCAATGATGGCCGCCCGCTTCGCGTTCTCAGGAAACTATGCAGTATTTTGTTTTTTATGTATTATTTCTTACATTGTTACCGCAGGAAATCTTAAGTTTTATCACATACAGCCGGGAGGAACTATTGGATATAAGAGCAACATCAACTCATTACGACCAGGAATACGACTCTCCTGAAGCGGATCCTCTGTTTGGACCACCACCCAGGACAATGGATTGGATCCCAGCAGGCGACCCAAAATAACGGCGCCGCAAGAGGGGCAGAAGAAGTGGTCTTCTGGTCAGGCTCGTAGACGGGCACATTGTGCACCGCTCCCGAGTTTACTACCGCCAACGTCCAGTCTCTTGACAACAAGGTAGACGAAATCCAGCAAGAGTTGCCTTCCAGAGAGACATTACATTTACATTTTAGTCATTTAGCAGACGCTCTTATCCAGAGCGACTTACAGTAGTGAATGCATACATTTCATACATTTTCTTTCTCCGTACAGGTCCCCCATCAGAGATTGTAACGTTCTTTGTTTCACGGAAACATGGCTCACTCGAGACACGCTATCAGAGTCGGTACAGCCACCTGGTTTCTTCACACATCGTGCTGACAGAAACAAACATATCTTTGGTAAGAAGAAGGGCATGCTATGCCTTATGATTAACGAGACGTGGTGTGAACATAACAAACATACAGGAACTCAAGTCCTTTTGCTCACCTGACCTAGAATTCCTTACAATCAAATGTTGACCGCATTATCTACCAAGAGAATTCTCTTCGATTATAATCACAGCCCGTATATATCCCCCCCCAAGCAGACACATCGATGGCCCCTGAATGAACTTCATTGGACTCTATGTAAACTGGAAACCACATATCCTGAGGTTGCATTCATTGTAGCTGGGGATTTTAACAAGGCTAATCTGAAAACAAGACTCCCTAAATTTGATCAGCATATCGAATGCGCTACCCGAGCGGAAAAAATCCTGGACCATTGTTACTCTAACTTCCGCGATGCATACAAAGCCCTGTCCCACCCTCCTTTCGGAAAATCTGACCACGACTCCATTTTGTTGCTCCCAGCCTATAGACAGAAACTAAAACAGGAAAGCACAAGCTCAGGTCTGTTCAACGCTGGTCAAACCAATCTGATTCCACGCTTTAAGATTGCTTCGAACACGTGGACTGGGATATGTTCCCGCATAGCTCGGACAACAACATTGTTGAATACGCTGATTCGGTGAGCGAGTTTATTAGCAAGTGCATCGGTGATGTTGTACCCACAGCAATTATTAAACCTTCCCCAACCAGAAACTGTGGATTGATGGCAGTATTCGTGCAAAACTGAAAACACAAACCACTGCTTTTAATCAGGACAAGATGACTGGTAACATGATCGAATACAAACAGTGTAGCTATTCCCTCCGCAAGGCAATCAAACAAGCTAAGCGTCAGTATAGAGACAAAGTATAGTCGCAATTCAATGGCTCAGACACGAGAGGTGTGGCAGGGTCTACAGTCAATCACGGACTACAAAAAGAAAACCAGCCCCATCGCGGACCACGATGTCCTGCTCCCAGACAAACTAAACAACTTCTTTGCTCGCTTTGAGGTCAATACAGTGCCAACGACACAGCCCGCTACCAAAACCTGCGGGCTCTCCTTCACCGCATCCAACGTGAGTAAAGCATTTAAACATGTTAACCCTCGCAAGGCTGCCGGCCCAGACGGCATCCCTAGCCGCGTCCTCAGAGCATGCGCAGACCAGCTGGCTGGTGTGTTTACGGACATATTCAATCAATCCTTATCCCAGTCTGCTGTTCCCACATGCTTCAAGAGGGCCAGCATTGTTCCAGTTCCCAAGAAAGTTAAGGTAACTGAGCTAAATGACTATCGCCCGTAGCACTTACCTCCGTCATCATGAAGTGCTTTGAGAGACTAGTCAAGGATCCTATCACCTCCACCCTACCTGAAACCCTAGACCCACTCCAATTTGCTTACCGCCCCAATAGGTCTACAGACGACGCAATCGCAATCACACTGCACACTGCCCTATCCCATCTGGACAAGAGGAATACCTATGTAAGAATGCTGTTCATCGACTACAGCTCAGCATTTAACACCATAGTACCCTCCAAACTTGTCATTAAGCTCGAGACCCTGGGTCCCGACCCCGCCCTGTGCAACTGGGTCCTGGACTTCTGACGGGCCGCCCCAGGTGGTGAGGGTAGGAAACAACATCTCCACCCCGCTGATCCTCAACACTGGGGCCTCACAAGGGTGCGCTCTCAGCACTCTCCTGTACTCCCCTGTTCACCCATGACTGCGTGGCCATGCACGCCTCCAACTCAATCATCAAGTTTGCAGACAACACTACAGTGGTAGGCTCGATTACCAACAACGACTAGACGGCCTACAGGGAGGAAGTGAGGCCCCTCGGAGAGTGGTGTCAGGAAAATAACCTCACACTCAACGTAAACAAAACAAAGGAGATGATCGTGGACTTCAGGAAACAGCAGAGGGTGCACCCCTATCCACATCGACGGGACAGTAGTGGAGAAGGTGGAAAGTTTTTAATTCCTCGGCGTACACATCACAGACAAACTGAAATGTTCCACCCACACAGACAGCATGGTGAAGAAGGCGCAACAGCTTCTCTTCAACCTCAGGAGGCTGAAGAAATTCGGCCTGTCACCAAAAACACTCACAAACATTTACAGATGCACAATCGAGAGCATCCTGTCGGGCTGTATCACTGCCTGGTACAGCAACTGCTCCGCCCACAACCGTAGGGCTCTCCCGATGTCACAGGAAGGCCAAAAAGAGGACAACAACCACCTGCGCCACTGCCTGTTCACCCCGCTTCATCCAGAAGGCGAGGGTCAGTACAGGTGCATCAAAGCTGGGACCGAGAGACTGAAAAACAGCTTCTATCTCAAGGCCATCAGAGTGTTGAACAGCCATCACTAACATTGAGTGGCTGCTGCCAACATACTGACTCAATCTCTAGCCACTTCAATAACTAAAAAATTGGATGTAATAAATGCATCACTAGTCACTTTAAACTATGCCACTTTATATAATGTTTACATACCCTACAGTACTCATCTCATATGTATATACTGTACCCTATACCATCTACTGCATCTTGCCTATGCCATTCGGCCATCGCTCATCCATATATATTTTTCTGTACATATTCTTATTCATTCCTTTACACTTGTGTGTATAAGGTAGTTGTTGTGAAATTGTTAGATTACTTGTTAGATATTACTGCATGGTCAGAACTAGAACCACAAGCATTTCGCTACACTCGCGATTAACATCTGCTAACCATGTGTATGTGACAAATAAAAGTTGATTTGATAACTGCCTTGTTCAGGGGCAGAACGACAGATTTTTACCCTTGTCAGCGGGTTTTGATCTTGCAACCTTTCGGTTTACTATTCCTACCTCTAACCACTAGCCTACCTGCTTCACTGGCAAGTAGCCTACAACACTGTATATATACATAATATGACATTTGAAATGTCTTTATTCTTTTGGAACTTTTGAAAGAGTAATGTTTACTGTTATTTTTTTGCTGTTTATTTCACTTTTGTTTATTTATTTAACTTGATTTGGCAATGTTAACATGTGTTTCCCATGCCAATTAAGTCCCTTAAATTGAAATTGAAATTGAGAGAAGAGAAGAGAGAGAAGAGGGAGCAGAGAGAGAGACAGATAGGAAGTGATAGAAGAGAGAAGAGAGAGAGGGCAGAGAGAGAAGAGAGAGCAGAGAGAGAGAGAGAGAGAGCAGAGAGACAGATAGAACGATGGAACCATAAGATGATAATACACTATTAGATTCATTCACAGTTGTCATGGAGATGTTATTTTAATTGAAACAAGCTGTGGCTCTCATCATTGGAGACTGTCTCTTCCAGACTTAATGATTCTACATCTTTATAAGGAAGAGTTATACCAGTTTCACACAAAAAACTACTAGACTCTGCCTCATTTCTAACAAGTCTCTCTGAAATTACCACTTGTAGTCTGCAATGGAATCTAAAAAGTGGAGATTGGGATGCTACAAGCTTAGTGAACCAAGTGACATGGTGTGATATTACAGAGACAGTTGCCCAGGGAATTTGGAACTCAGGACTCAATTTTTCCAATACTCCACCAGCATAACTAACGCAGTTGACATGGCGATTTTGTAACGGTCATGCTCGGTTGCCAAGTAATGCATTGCAGATGGGCACGCTACTCTCTTTCTGTTGTGTACTTGGACAGTGACCTTTCACAGACCAGCTGTGTGTGTGTGTATATATGTGTGTGTGCATTCACACACACAGAGAGAGAGAGAGAGAGAGAGAGAGAGAGAGAGAGAGAGAGAGAGAGAGAGAGAGAGAGAGAGAGAGAGAGAGAGAGAGAGAGAGAGAGAGAGAGAGAGAGAGAAACAAACCCCGAGTCCAGTCTGGAACCAAACCATTATCATCACCTGAAGCGTCTTGCTTTTCGGCTCTGAGACTTTTCCCTGTGAAGAGAGAGAGAGACCCAAACTTAAGGAAAGCTTTGACTATGTACAGACTGAGTGAGCATAGCCTTGCTATTGAGAAAGGCCGCTGTAGACAGACCAGACTCTCAAGAGAAGACAGGCTATGTGCACACTGCCCACAAAATGAGGTGGGAAACTGAGCTGCACTTCCTAACCTCCTGCCAAATGTATGACCATAATAGAGACACCTATTTACCTCCGATTACACAGACCCACAAAGAATTTGAAAAACAAACCCAATTTTGATAAACTCCCATATCTACTGGGTGAAATAGCACAGTGTGCCACCACAGCAGCAAGATTTGTGACCTGTTGCCACAAGAAAAGGGCAACCAGTGAAGAAGGAAACACCATTGTAAATACAACCTATATTTATGTTTATTTACATATACAGTGGGGCAAAAAAGTATTTAGTCAGCCACCAATTGTGCAAGTTCTCCCACTCTTAAAAGATGAGAGAGGCTTGTAATTTTCATCATAGGTACACGTCAACTATGACAGACAAAATGATTTTAAAAAATCCAGAAAATCACATTGTATGATTTTTTAATGAATTTATTGCAAATTATGGTGGAAAATAAGTATTTGGTCACCTACAAACAAGCAAGATTTCTGGCTCTCACAGACCTGTAACTTCTTCTTTAAGAGGCTCCTCTGTCCTCCACTCGTTACCTGACTTAATGGCACCTGTTTGAACTTGTTATCAGTATAAAAGACAGCTGTCCACAACCTCAAACAGTCACACTCCAAACTCCACTATGGCCAAGACCAAAAGAGCTGTCAATGGACACCAGAAACAAAATTGTAGACCTGCACCAGGCTGGGAAGACTGAATCTACAATAGGTAAGCAGCTTGGTTTGAAGAAATCAACTGTGGGAGCAATTATTAGGAAATGGAAGACATACAAGACCACCACTGACAATCTCCCTCGATCTGGGGCTCCACGCAAGATCTCACCCCGTGGGGTCAAAATGATCACAAGAACGGTGAGCAAAAATCCCAGAACCACACGGGGGGACCTAGTGAATGACCTGCAGAGAGCTGGGACCAAAGTAACAAAGCCTACCATTAGTAACACACTACGCCGCCAGGGACTCAAATCCTGCAGTGCCATAGTGTCCCCCTGCGCGCTTAAGCCAGTACATGTCCAGGCCCGTCTGAAGTTTGCTAGAGAGCATTTGGATGATCCAGAAGAGGATTGGGAGAATGTCATATGGTCAGATGAAACCAAAATAGAACTTTTGGTAAAAACTCAACTCGTCGTGTTTGGAGGACAAAGAATGCTGAGTTGCATCCAAAGAACACCATACCTACTGTGAAGCATGGGGGTGGAAACATCATGCTTTGGGGCTGTTTTTCTGCAAAGGGACCAGGACGACTGGATCCGTGTAAAGGAAAGAATGAATGGGGCCATGTATCGTGAGATTTTGAGTGAAAACCTCCTTCCATCAGCAAGGGCATTGAAGATGAAATGTGGCTGGGTCTTTCAGCATGACAATGATCCCAAACACACCGCCCGGGCAACGAAGGGGTGCGCCGTAATGAAGCATTTCAAGGTCCTGGAGTGGCCTTGCAAGTCTCCAGATCTCAACCCCATAGAAAATCTTTGGTGGGAGTTGAAAGTCCGTGTTGCCCAGCGACAGCCCCAAAACATCACTGCTCTAGAGGAGATCTGCATGGAGGAATGGGCCAAAATACCAGCAACAGTGTGTGAAAACCTTGTGAAGACTTACAGAAAACGTTTGACCTGTGTCATTGCCAACAAAGGGTATATAACAACGTATTGAGATAAACTTTTGTTATTGACCAAATACTTATTTTCCACCATAACTTGCGAAATAAATTCATAAAAAAATCCACAATGTGATTTTCTGGATTTTTTTGAATTTTGTCTGTCATAGTTGAAGTATACCTATGATGAAAATTACAGGCCTCTCTCATCTTTTTTAAGTGGGAGAACTTGCACGTAATTGGTGGTTGACTACATACTTTTTTGCCCCACTGTCACGTATTCAACAGATGTTATTACGGGTGTAGAAAAATGCTTCTGTTCCTCGATCCAACAGTGCAGTAATATCTAACAATTCACAACAATACACACAAATCTAAAAGTAAAATAATGGAATTAAGAAATGTACCAATATTAGGATGAGCAAAGTCAGAGTGGCGTTGACTAAAAATACAGTAGAATAGAATACAGTATACAGTGCCTTGCAAAAGTATTCACCCCCCTTGGCGTTTTTTTCTATTTTGTTGCATTACAACCTGGAATTAAAATAGATTTTTATTTGGATTTCATGTAATGGACATACACATAAAAGTCCAAATTGGTGAAGTGAAATTAAAAAATAACTTGTTTCAAAAATTCCAAACGGACAAGTGGTGCATATGTATTCACCCCTTTGCTATGAAGCCCCTAATAGATCTGGTGCAACCAACTTTCTTCAGAAGTCACATAATTAGATAAATAAAGTCCACCTGTATGCAATCTAAGTGTCACATGATCTGTCACATGATCTCAGTATATATACTCCTGTTCTGAAAGGCTCCAGAGTCTGCAACACAACTAAGCAAGGGGCACCACCATGCAAGCGGTACTATGAAGACCAACGAGCTCTCCAAACAGGTCAGGGACAAAGTTGTGGAGAAGTACAGATCAGGGTTGGGTTATAAAAAAAATCTGAAACTTTGAACATCCCACAGAGCACTATTAAGTCCATTATTAAAAAAATGGAAAGAATAGGGCACGACAACAAACCTGCCAAGAGAGGGCCGCCCCACCAAAACTCACGGACCAGGCAAGAGGGCATTAATCAGAGGGGCAGCAAATAGACCAAAGATAACCCTGAAGGAGCTGCAAAGCTCCACAGCGGAGATTGGAGTATCTGTCCATAGGACCACTTTAAGCCATGGTGTTCACCAAAAGGCATGTGGAGACTCCCCAAATATATGAAAGAAGGTACTCTGGTCAGATGAGACTAAAATTGAGCTTTTTGGCCATCAAGGAAAACGCTATGTCTGGCGCAAACCCAACACCTCCCATCACCCCGAGAACGCCATCCCCACAGTGAAGCATGGTGGTGGCAGCATCATGCTGTGGGGATGTTTTTCATCGATCAGGGACTGGGAAACTGTTCAGAATTGAAGGAATGCTGGATGGCGCGAAATACAGGGACATTTTTGAGGGAAACCTGTTTCAGTCTTCCAGAGATTTGAGACTGGGATGGAGGTTCACCTTCCACAGGACAATGACCCTAAGCATACTGCTAAAGCAACACTCGAGTGGTTTAAGGGAAACATTTAAATGTCTTGGAATGGCCTAGGTCAAAGCCCAGATCTCAATCCAATTGATAATCGTGTATGACTTAAAGATTGCTGTACACCAGTGGAACCCATCCAACTTGAAGGAGATGGCAGTTTTGCCTTGAAGAATGGGCAAAAATCCCAGTGGCTAGATGTGCCAAGCTTATAGAGACATACCCCAAGAGACTTACAGCTGTAATTGCTTAAAAGATGGCTCTACAAAAGTATTGACTTTGGGGGTGAATAGTTATGCACGCTCAAGTTTTCAGTTATTTTGTCTTACTTATTGTTTATTTCAGAATAAAAAATATTATGCATCTTCAAAGTGGTTGGCATGTTGTGTAAATCAAATGATACAAACCCCCAAAATCAATTTAATTCCAGGTTGTAAGGCAACAAAATAGGAAAAATGCCAAGGGGTGAATACTTTCGCAACCCACTGTATACATATGGAAAAGAGTAAAGCAGTATGTAAACATTATTAAAGTGGCTAGTGCTCCATTATTAAAGTGACTAGAGTTCCATAATGATTCCGATTTGATTTGATATAATGCACTCCTTTTAACCAGAGCGCTGGGTCCTGGCCAAAGGCAATGTACTATACAGGGACTAGGGTGCCATTTGGCACACATTAAGTGTGTCCTCTTGATCTGGTTTTGGGCTCATTGTTTTAATCAACTGGTGACTTATCAGACCGTAACCATCCCACATCACAAACCCCACCAATCCAGTCCAGTCTGGAACCAAACCATTATAATCACCTCGAAGCTTCTTGCTTTTCGGCTCTGAGACTTTTCCCTGTAAAAGATGAGTGTCTCCCAGCCATCGGAGTTTCTCCCATCTGACGTTGACAGCTGTAGTTGAGATGATTTAACCTGTTCAGTCTTTACCACATAAAGATAATGGAGATTTAACCTGTTCTCTTCAGTCTTTATCACATAAAGATAATAGATGATTTAACCTGTTCAGTCTTTACCACATAAAGATAATGGATGATTTAACCTGTTCACTCTATACCACATAAAGATAATGGATGATTTAACCTGTTTAGTCTTTACCATATAAAGATAAGGGAGATTTAACCTGTTCTCTTGATTTAACCTGTTCAGTCTTTACCACATAAAGATAATGGATGATTTAACCTGTTCAGTCTTTTACCACATAAAGATAATGGATGATTTAACATGTTCAGTCTTTACCATATAAAGATAATAGATGATTGTACCTGTTCAGTCTTTACCACATAAAGATAATGGATGATTTAACCTGTTTAGTCTTTACCACATAAAGACAATGGATTATTTAACCTGTTCAGGCTTTACCATATAAAGATAATGGATGATTTAACCTGTTCTCTTCAGTCTTTACATATAAAGACAATGGAGGATTTAACCTGCTCAGGTCTTTACCACATAAAGATAATGGATGATTTAACCTGTTCAGTCTTTACCACATAAAGATAATGGATGATTTAACCTGTTCAGCCTTTACCATATAAAGATAAGGGAGATTTAACCTGTTCTCTTGATTTAACCTGTTCAGTCTTTACCACATAAAGATAATGGATGATTTAACCTGTTCAGTCATTAATCATAAAGATAATGGATGATTTAACCTTTTCAGTCTTTACCACATAAAGATAATGGATGATTTAACCTGTTCAGTCTTTACCATATAAAGATAATAGATCATTTTACCTGTTCAGTCTTTACCACATAAAGATAAAAGATTATTTAACCTGTTTAGTCTTTTACCACATAAAGACAATGGATGATTTAACCTGTTCAGTCTTGACCACATAAAGATAATAGGATGACTTACCCTGTTCAGTCTTTACCACTTGAAGATAATAAATGATTTAACCTCTAATTGGTAGGGGGCAGTATTTTCACTTTCGGATGAAATACGTGCCCACATTAAACTGCCTCCTACTCAAACTCCAGAAGCTAGGATATGCATATGATTAGTATATTTTGATAGAAAACAATCTGAAGTTTCTAAAACTGTTTGAATGATGTCTGTGAGTATAACAGAACTCATATGGCAAGCAAAAACCTGACGAAAAAATCCTACCAGGAAGTGGAAATCTGATGGTGGACTCACTTCAAGTCATTGCCTATCGAACACACAGTGACTCAGTAATCATTTTGCGACTTCCTAAGGCTTCCACTAGATGTCAACAGTCTTTAGAAAGTGGTTTGAGGCGTCTCGATGAACAGAGACCGAAGAAGAAGGCTGGGCAGTTGATGACCCATCAGTTCATTGGCGCGCGTTCATGCGAGAGGTAGCTCTGTTCCAAAAGGTTTTTCAAGACACTGGTTTCGTCCGGTTGGAATATTACTGAATTTTCACGTTCTGAAGGCCCTAAAGATCGATGTTTTACAACGTTTGGACATGTTTGAACGAACGTAAATAGATTTTTTTAACTTTTCTTCGTGAAATTTTCGGCACGCTTTCCTACATTTGGAGAAGCTCAACTGAACGCGCGAACAACATGGAGTTATTTGGACATAAATTATGGAGTTTATCGAACAAAACAACATTTGTTGTGGACCTGATTCCTGGAAGTGCCTTCTGATGAAGATCATCAAAGGTAAGGGAATATTTCTAATGCTATTTATGATTTTAGATGACTCCAAAATGGCAGCTATCTGTATTACTAGTGTATTTTTCTGAGCACAGTACTCAGATTATTGCAAAGTGTGCCTTCCCAGTAAAGTTATTTTGAAATCTTTCACAGCATTAGCATAAAGGAGATGTTCAGCTATAATTCTTTGAATGACAGTTTAATATTTTATAAACGTTTATGACGAGTATTTTTGTAAATTGTAGTGCTGATTCACCGAGGGAAAATATTTTCTGAACGTCACACGCCAATGTAAAATGCTGTTTTTAGATATAAATATGAACTTTATCGAACAAAAAATGCATGTATTGTGTAACATGATGTCCTAGGAGTGTCATCTGATGAAGATTATCAAAGGTTAGTGCTGCATTTAGCTGTGTTTTGGCTTTCTGTGACATATATGCTTGATTGGAAAATGGCTGTGTGGTTATTTCTGGCTATGTACTCTCCTAACATAATCTAATGTTTTGCTTTCGCTGTAAAGCCTTTTTGAAATCGGACAACTTGGTTTCGATTCAGGAGAAGTGTATCTATAAAATGGTGTAAAATAGTCCTATTTTTGAGAAAATTGAAATTATTAGATTTGTGGTTTTGAATCTGGTGCTCTGATTTTTCACTGGCTATTGTCAAACTCAATCCCGCTAATGGGATCGGGTTGTCGTTAACCTGTTCTCTTCAGTCTTTACCACATAAAGATAATGGATGATTTATCCTGTTCAGTCTTTACCACATAAAGATAATAGATGATTTAACCTGTTCAGTCTTTACCACATAAAGATAATGGATGATTTAACCTGTTCAGTCTTTACCACATAAAGACAATAGATGATTTAACCTGTTCAGTCTTTTACCACATAAAGATAATGGATGATTTAAAGCTTGGTCGCAAATGGGTCTTCCAAATGGACATTGACCCTAAGCATACTTCCAAAGTTGTGGAAAAAGGGCTTTAGAAAGAACAAAGTCAAGGAATTGGAGTGTCCATCACAAAGCCCTGACCTCAATCCTATAGAGCGAAAATGTGTGGGCAGAACTGAAAAATCACGTGCGAGCAAGGAGGCCTACAAACCTGACTCCCAGTTACACCAGCTCTGTCAGGAGGAATGGGCCAAAGTTCACCCAACTTATTGTGGGAAGCTTGTGGAAGGCTACCCAAAACGTTGGACCCAAGTTAAACAATTTAAAGGCAATGCTACCAAATTCCAATTGAGTGTATGTAAACTTCTGACCTACTAGGAATGTGATGAAAGAAATAAAAGCTGAAATAAATCATTCTCTCTACTATTATTCTGACATTTCACATTCTTAAAATAAAGTGGTGATCCTAACTGACCTAAGACAGGGAATTTTTACAAGGATTAAATGTCAGGAATTGTACAAAACTGATTTTAAATGTATTTGGCTAAGGTGTATGTAAACTTCCGACTTCAACTGTATATACTCACATTTAAAATAGTTTGCCACTCATAAAACCAAAATGTCTAGTGAGGTGAAAAAGTATGTGAACCCCCTGCACAGTTTTCACTTAATTTTGTTGTTTTAGAGTCTGAAATATGGAAACATTTTATTTATATTTTCTTGTGATCATTACAACCTACTCCACTCTTACCCAAGCGGCAGAAAATAACATCATGTTTTCTGAAGCTGCAATTCTTACATGATCAGATATTGTTTGATACAGTATGTGCCATCCCTATACTATTATGGCTGGTGCACTAAACAACAATATTTTATAATTATATTTTGCTTTTAGAATTCCATGTTTTATCTCACTACTCTCATTTGTGATAAAAATGGACAGGACATGCATAGTGTTAAATATTCAAATCCAACAGAATTCTGCCACAGAGGAGAGAAGACGTGATAGTGTAATTTTACTATTCCATTTGAAAACGCTTAAAATTAACATAACATAAAATCTAACTATGTGTAAACATTCACATGAGAAATTCTCCAGAAGTATGAATGGTCAGTCAAGGGTGACAAACGGTTTCAGTAGATTGGTGGCTGTAAACCCAACTGAAAAATGATAGCAAATGTGCAGGACGGTAAATTTTATAGCAGACAGTAGAAGGTCAAATATAGACAGTTGTATTGATAGTGAAATGAATAGCAGGCTTTTCCATCATGTTGGACATTGAAATCAGCCTTATGGCTCCAAATGACTTCATACACTTGGGAATTCAGTATGTTAGATTTCCGTGTCTTGTACAGTGAGAGCTCTTTTCACCTCAATTACTGTATGTCTTTTGTTTATCAGCTCATTGTCCTATCAGCCTGAGAGCCAGACTGTTTCTGCTCTCTTGACAACTTTTCATGGACTTTTTTTGGGCTTGATAGTGACAAGGAACCTCAACAGACCGGGAATCAGGCTACACAAGTCCTAGCACATAAGGCGGGAAGGAAGTGCTCAGTGCATCAACACGTAACAGTAACAAATTAGTATCACAACTATATGGAGGGTGTTGACTTTGATTATGTTGAGAAAATAGAATTAGATTTAATTGAAGCTAAAGCAGACTGAGAGAGAAGGGTAGCCATATGCCATAACCCACTCTCTCTATCTCTCTCTCTCCATCTCTCTCTTTCGCTCTCTCTGAGTATCACTCTCTCTCTCTCTCTCTCTCTCTCTCTCTCTCTCTCTCTCTCTCTCTCTCTCTCTCTCTCTCTCTCTCTCTCTCACACACACACACACAGTATCTCTCTCTCTTTCACTCTCTCTCTGTCTTTCAATCTCTCTCTCGCTCTTTCTCTCAATCTCTCTCTTTCGCTCTCTCTGTGTATCACTCTCTCTCTCTCTCTCTCTCTCTCTCTCTCTGTCTCTCTCTCTCACTCTCTCTCTCTCTCTCTCTGTGTCTCTCTCTTTCACTCTCTCTCTCTTTCACTCTCTCTTTCTCGCTCTCTCTCTCTCTTTCACTCTCTCGCTGACACACACGTATCTCTCTCTCTTTCACTCGCACTCTGTCTTTCATTCTCTCTCTCTGTCTCTCTCTCTCTCTTTCACTCTCTCGCTCACACACACAGTATCTCCCTCTCTTTCTCTCTCTCTCCCTCTCTCTCTCTCTCTCTCTCTCTCTCTCTCTCTCTCTCTCTCTCTCTCTCCTCTCTCTCTCTCCCCTCTCTGTAAAAGTAAAACTTCATGTAAAACTTTCCCATTTGGGGAAATGACACTCTCTAAATGCAGCTCTGTCTCAGGTTCTGCTGTGGTGCAGTGGTTGCACAGCCTTTCCTCTACAGGGGAGCCAGGTTTCCTGTGTCTACCTTTCTCAATGGCAGGCTGTGCTCACTGAGCCTGTACTTTGTCAAGGTTTTTCTAAGGTTTTCATCAGTAACCATGGTTTTTCCCTCTTTTTCACTCTCTCTCTTTCACTCTCTCTCCCTCTCTCTCTCTTTCACTTGCTCTCTCT
This sequence comes from Salmo salar, assembly GCF_905237065.1. Taxonomy (NCBI): domain Eukaryota; kingdom Metazoa; phylum Chordata; class Actinopteri; order Salmoniformes; family Salmonidae; genus Salmo; species Salmo salar. Next base: position 41,232,180 of record NC_059455.1, on the reverse strand, counting down.
TTCACTCTCTCTCTCTCTCTCTCTCTCTTTCACTCTCTCACTCTCTCATTCTCACTCTTTCTCTCTCTCTCATTCTCTCTCTCTCATTCACTCTCCCTCTCTCTCTCTTTTTCACTCTCTCTCTTTTTCACTCTCTTTCACTCTCTCACTCTCTCTCTTTCACTCTCTCTCACTATATCTCTCAGGTTTCATATGGATAATATACTGTGATGTGTGTGGGAACAGAGCGATGTTCTGTGTCTGCATGTTTAGCGAGTCCTCCCACTCAGCACAGACTAGAGTTAGAGGTATAGATACAGAACGCTCCAGTCTATTTCGGGCTCTGGATGTGCAACCTGCGCAGCACTGCACACACTGAGACCAGAGTGACTCACCCACTCCCCTCCACACAATCATACTGCTGCAGGCACCCAGAGGAAGGCAGAAATCACACTATAAACCTCCACTAGTTCTCTCTCTCGTCATATCTCTCTTTCGCTCTTTCTGTGTATCTCTCTCTGTCTCTCTCTCAATCTCTCTCTCTGTCTCTCTCTGTCTCTCTCTCTGTTTCTGTCTCTCTCTCTCTTTGTCTCTCTCTCTCCTTCCCTCTGTCTCTTCCTCTCCCCCGTTCCCACTTACTCTCTTTCTGCCTCTCTCTCTTGTGTCTCTCTGTTTCCCTCTCTGTCTCTCTCTCTGTGTCTCTCTGTTTCCCTCTCTGTCTCTCTCTCAGTTTGTCTCTCTCGTCTCTTTGACTGCCTATATCTCTCTCTCTTTGTCTCTCTCTCTCCTTCCCTCTCTCTCTTCCTCTCCCCCTTTCACACTTAATCTCTTTCTGCCTCTCTCTCTCTCCATTCTTTTTGTAAGAAACATTAGGAACTAAAGAGTTCTAAATGCATTTTACAGAAACATTGAAATAGTTTCAGAGCTAACTCAGGGTCTGAGGCTCGACCATGTCTGCTTTACTAAAGCTATACGTAAAGGTCAGGGTCCTCACTAGGGAACAGGATTTTAACCTTTATGTAAAGCGTTTTTCATCAAGTTGTCCCCTTTGGTTTATGGCGATGGTCCAGCACCATCCTCAGACAATTTATTACAATTGAATACATTTTTGGTGCAATTCTCATTTCTGGAAGGCTTCAATTACAGGATCCAATACAGGATCCAATCTTGCCACATAAGATAGATTAGATATTTCTTATTGTCAGATTTTTACAGATATTTGCTTTACGTACAAGAAAATGCGCTACGATACAGTGAGAGACATGGATCAAACATCAAAAAACAAAGGTAGAATGACAGTTTAAGGACTCTTATCAACCCCCCCCATATATACTCAATATTACACAATTACACATCCCTTAATGTCCATCCATTGTGTCACCGGTGGGAGGGTCTTTTTGTAGCCATTTCCTAGTGATAGCCTTTTACTGGCTGCCAGTAGGACCTTCAATAGGTACTTTTCTCTATTGTGTAAGTTATCAGGTATTTCACCCAAGTACAAAGAAATTAATGTTTGTTCTATGTCAAATCCCATTATTTTTCCAACTTTAAATCTTATTTCTCCCCAGTATGTTTTTAGATTGTGGGACAGGTCCAAAAGATATGAGAGTGATCCACCCTCGATAGGCCGCATTCTCTCCAACAAGGATGTAGGGAGCCAGTCTGTTTTGATTTCAGTTTAGGTGTTATGAAGAAACGTTATGACATTCTTCCAACAGAATTCTCTCCATGACCTTGAGTTGGTGGAGCTTTGTTGAGTCTCTAATATGTTCAACCATGTTTCATCAGTTATTTCCATGTTAAGTTCCTCCTCCCATTTCTTTGCTCGAGGGTAAATCACCTTTATCTCCCTTAAGAAATAGTGCCGAACTTGTAGGTATCTGTAAAAATTGTTTATCCAAGCCATGTTTTTACTTAGGTCCTGGAAGTTATCTAGGTCCCCATTCCTGATAATTGTACTAAATGATGTGATACCTTTCTGCGTCCATTGTTTAAATCTGCTGTCCTGAGTTGCAGGGATGAAGCTGGGGTTCGTATGCGGGCCAACTCAGCAGTTTGACCTCTCTGTCTAAATGATTTTGCTTAACTACCCTAAACCATGTCTTCAGAGAGAAATTAATCCACTGATTTTGTCTATTGTATATTTCTATTACCCATATCCTTATTTCCCAAAACTGACTGTATGGGTGTCTGTCAAAATAGTCTCCATGTTTTTCCATTTGGATTCGTATTCTGAATTGCACCAACACAGTTGGTTATACCTACTCTTCGTTAGTTGGTTGGTTATACCTACTCTCAAGTTATACCTACTCTTCAGCTCTTCCTGTGGGGTATAATTATATACTAGGGCTTGGGTCTTGTGTACGTTAAGCACATACCCTGAATATGTTCCAAATGTTTGTAAAACATCCATCAATCTAGGTACTCTTGAGCCTGGGTCTTCAAGGAATAACAGAATGTCATCAGCATACATGCATATCTTATGTTCACTGCCTCTTATTGTTATTCCCTCTAAGGTTGGGTCCTGTCTTATTGCCTGTGCTAATGGTTCGATTACAGCCTTGTCTTGCCCCTCTAATTTTATCGTTCATTACTAATGTCCATGTATCTTTATTCTTGCAGTCAGATATGAATGCAGACGCACTGTATCACTTCTTTGTTGAAACCAAATCTTTCCATAACTTGGAATAGGTAATCCCATCCCACTGAATCAAATGCTTTTTCTGCATCTAGACTGATTAATATTGCACTTGTCTTATTCTGAGTAATGTGGTCCATGACATGTAGTGTTCTCCTTATGTTGTCCTGTGTCTGCCTATTTTGTATCAAACCAGTTTGATCTCCGTCAATCAATTCTGGGATTATGTTTCTCCATTCTTTTGGCTATTATTGATGCATATAGTTTATAATCCGTGTTAAGAATTGCGATAGGTCTATATGAACTGCATTCCTTCTTATCTTTACCTTCCTTTGGGATTACAGATATGATGGCCTCTCTCCATGATGGTGGGAGACCCCCCCCCTCCCGCAGAGTCCAGTTAAAACAGGCCTTAAGTAGAGGTGTTAGTTGTTCTCTGAAGGTCTTGAACCATTCTGAAGGGAAGCCATCAGGCCCTTAAGTAGAGGTGTTAGTTGTTCTCTGAAGGTCTTGACCCATTCTGAAGGGGAAGCCATCAGTGCCTGGAGACTTGTTTACTTTTAGTTGAGATATTGCTTTATTAATTTCTGCTGTGGTTATTTCTAAAGTAAGTCTATCATTTTGCTCTGCCCCAATTGAGGGGAGATCAAGTGAGTTCAAAAAATGCTCTATTGTCTGTGCATCTGCCTTCTCTGGTTGCTTGTACAGATTTGTGTAATATGATTCAAATGCATTCTGTATTTCATCTAATTTGCATGTGATCTTATTTGTTTTGGGGTCTTTTATTTTGAAAATGGTATTCTGTGCTTGTTGTTTCCTCAGTCTCCATGCTAGTAATTTGGCTGCCTTTAAGCCTGCTTCATAATATCGTTGTTTCAGGAACCTGAGCTTTTTCTCTACTTCTCCATAAATCTGGTCAATTTCCTGTTTTATCTTTTGATAATATAAGAGGGTCTTTGTTTTGACTATGAGATCGTTCTAAGTTTCTTAGTGTTTCCTGTAATTTCAGCAGTTTCTGTGCTTTAATCTTTTTCTTGAGATGATGTGGCTATGATCTTTCCTCTAATAAGCGCCTCAGCTGCATCCCACAATGTAGCAGGAGATAATTCCCTGTTATCGTTATTCTCCAGATAGATGTTCAACATCTGTCTTTATTGATTCCTTGAATGCTGGATCATTCAGCATGCTTGTATTAAGCCTCCATAGGGTATTTCTTGGTTTGCTATCAAGGTGTAGAGTAAGGTAAACTCCATTATGATCTGATAAGGCGCTCTGCCTGATCCTACAGTCCTTAAGCCTGTGTCTATCTGCACTGTACATGAAAAAAGTAGTCTAACCTGGAGTATTTAGGGTGGCGGGCTGAGTAAAAGTATTATCTGTCATGTGGGTGTCACGCCATACATCAAGCAGTCCTAGATCCTGCAATATCCTATTGATCTTTTTAGCAACTAGACACATTTTCCTATTTTGATTTGTGTTGTCCAATTTTGAGTTTAAAGTCATTAAAATCCCCTCCACAGATAAGAGTGCCAGAGGTTTCTGTGGCAATTAAATCAAACACCTTCCTGTAGAAGACCATGTCACTCCCTGGGGGTGCGTATTCATGAAATAATGTAACTTCCTTGTTATCCAGTTTACATTTAACAAGTATAAATCTACCCTCCTTGTCTTTTATTTCTGACATAATCTCAAAATTAACCGAATTTGTGATCAAGATTGCAACTCCCCTTCTACCCATTTTGTAAGAAGAAAAAAAAGTATTCCTATATCCCATTTTCTTGAGTGTCTCGTGTTCAGGTGTGGATAAGTGAGTTTCCTGCCAGAATAGTATGTCAACTCTCTCCCTTTTCATCTTTGCTATTACCTTACTTCTCATGATGGCTGCTAGCTTATCTGCGCTAGCATTAGCCATTTCGGTTTCATCAACGATTATATCTTCTGCTGTCTTGTTACGGGCCTTTTCCATTTTGCGTAAGTTATTATAATGCTCAGAGTAAATACTTGAATTTAGGGGTTGAAATACCCAACCGATGTGCAGGACGAAAAACTAGGCAGCCATTTCCTAAGTTGCGTCACCGGAAGTCCCGGCAGCACCTCATTGTTAAGAGGTTTTTAATGAGCCAATCGTGACTGGGGTGTGGATTGTGTTACACCCCATGATGGGGTGTGATTCCTATCTGCGGTCAATCATCACTCTCCTTCCCCAGCAATTTGATTACAGGGGAGCGTGGCACCCAAGGACAGTCAATCATTAACAAAGGCTATTTTCATTGCATTAAAGTAGCCTACACATTATGTAAATATAATTCTACCTTTTTCTACCCTCATGAGTTAGTTCTTCCCGTTTTCAGAATAACGTTTTTGTCAGACCCCAGGAAGACTAGACGTTGCCATTGGAATTGGCTAATGGGGATCCCCAAAAAATGTAATAAATAAAAATAACATTTGGAACATGAATCTTGATTTAACCATTCTAAGCATGTTCGGAGAACATTCTAACGTTCTGTGAACATTTTAATTCTTGTCATCTCACAACCAAGTGGGAACCTGATAAAAAACGTTCCTTTATGTTCTGTTTGTGAATGTTTCCCATTAGCTGGGTTGCTGTTATCACAGAAAAACCATTGTGTTTTTTGTTCTACAACAACTAGTAACTACAGTCTCTAGATTGAGGATAGTTGCTCAAACTGAATCCTGCCCTTCTTCAAATGACTCCGAGACAGTGGGGTGTGAGAGTTCCCACTGTGCTACGCAGGAGACTTCCGTCCTGACAGGGAGATGATGACGTTAACTAATTAACAGGACACCTGCTGAACCATGTTCAACTTTAATCATTTATTTCCCAGGGTTACTAAAGGATATACACTTGGCTGTGTTGACAACTTACCATGGAGACTGTTTACTTTTAACACCTCATCGGAACACGGCACAGCCTCGTATGTAGTGGTGTAACAATGTAACAATCAAGTGCCTTAATGTGTTTGGACCCCAGGAAGAGTAGCTGCTGCCAGCTAATGGGGATCCCTAAGAAATACAAAAGCAGTTGTAATCATTGTGATTGTATCAAATTATCATTTATGAACAGCAAAAGTTTGCTTTTATATACTTCTGCTGGTGTTTTTGGTAAGTGCAGCATTGTAGTGGATAATTTACTGTCTCTACATGCACAGCTACAGATGTTGAATCTTATTTTGAGCAGTTTATCGCAGCTTATATGCAGTGGAATGCTATCGATTGGCCCCCTGACACTCTTTTTCCGTCTATCTAGTGAGGCCCATTGTTGGAATACTGACTTGATGCCTTCCCATTGAATTGTGGGATTAAGGAGGATATTCGTCTGTGCCTGCTAGAGAGTTCCCACCATACCTACGGTATACCCTCCATCATACATACTGTATACCCTCCATCATACCTGATATATCCCCTCCATCATACCTGATATATACCCTCCATCATACCTGATATATACCCTCCATCATACCTACTGTATAACCTCCGTCATACCTACTGTATACCCTCCATCATACCTGATATATACCCTCCATCATACCTGATAGATACCCTCCATCATACCTACTGTATACCCTCCATCAAACCTACTGTATAAACTCCATCATACCTGATGTATACCCTCCATCATAGCTGATGTAGACCCTCCATCATCACCTACTGTATACCCTCCATCATACCTGATATATACCCTCCATCATACCCACTGTATACCCTCCATCATACTTGATGTATACCCTCCATCATACCTGCTGTATACACTGCATCATACCTGCTGTATACCCTCCATCATACCTACTGTATACCCTCCATCATACCTGATATATACCCTCCATCATACCTACTGTATACCCTCCATCATACCTGATATATACCCTCCATCATACCCACTTACCCTCCATCATACCTGATATATACCCTCCATCATACCTGATGTATACCCTCCATCATACCTACTGTATACCCTCCATCATACCTACTGTATACCCTCCATCATACCTGATATTCCCGCCATCATACCTACTGTATACCCTCCATCATACCTACTGTATACCCTCCTCATACCTACTGTATACCCTCCATCATACCTGCTGTATACCCTCCATCATACCTACTGTATACCCTCCATCATACCCGATATATACCCGCCATCATACCTACTGTATACCCTCCATCATACCTACTGTATACCCTCCATCATACCTACTGTATACCCTCCCTCATACCTACTGTATACCCTCCCCTCATACCTGCTGTATACCCTCCATCATACCTACTGTATACCCTCCATCATACCTTCTGTTTAACCTCCATCATACCTGCTGTATACCCTCCATCATACCTGATGTATACCCTCCATCATGCCTACTGTATAACCTCCATCATACCTGATGTATACCGGCCATCATACCTGATGTATACCACTCCATCATACCCACTGCATACCCGCCATCATACCCACTGCATACCCGCCATCATACCCACTGCATACCCTCCATCATACCCACTGTATACCCTCCATCATACCTACTGGATACCCTCCTTCATACCTGCTGTATACCCTCCATCATACCTGCTGTATACCCTCCATCATACCTACTGTATACCCTCCATCATACCTTCTGTTTACCCTCCATCATACCTGCTGTATACCCTCCATCATACCTGATGTATACCCTCCATCATACCTACTGTATACCCTCCATCATACCTGATGTATACCCTCCATCATACCTGATGTATACCCTCCATCATACCTGATGTATACCCTCCGTCATACCTGATGTATACCCTCCGTCATACCCACTGCATACCCGCCATCATACCCACTGCATACCCGCCATCATACCCACTGTATACCCTCCATCATACCCACTGTATACCCTCCATCATACCTACTCGATACCCTCCTTCATACCTGCTGTATACCCTCCATCATACCCGCTGTATACCCTCCATCATACCCACTGTGTACCCTCCATTATACCTACTGCATACCCGCCATCATACCCACTGTATACCCTCCATCATACCTACTGGATACCCTCGGTCATACCTACTGTATTCCCTCCATACACCCTACTGTATACCCTCCATCATACCTACTGTATACCCTCCATCATACCTGATGTATACCCTCCATCATACCCACTGCATACCCTCCATCATACCCACTTTATACCCTCCATCACACCTACTGGATACCTTCCTTCATACCTGCTGTTTACCCTCCATCATACCTGCTGTATACCCTCCATCATACCTGATGTATACCCTCCATCATACCTGATGTATACCCTCCATCATACCTACTGTATACCCTCCATCATACCTGATGTATACCCTCCATCATACCTGATGTATACCCTCCATCATACCTGATGTATACCCTCCATCAAACCTGATGTATACCCTCCATCATACCCACTGCATACTTGCCATCATACCCACTGCATACCCTCCATCATACCCACTGTATACCATCCATCACACCTTCTGTTTACCCTCCATCATACCTGCTGTATACCCTCCATCATACCTGATGTATACCCTCCATCATACCCACTGCATACCCGCCATCATACCCACTGCATACCCTCCATCATACCCACTGTATACCCTCCATCACACCTACTGGATACCCTCCTTCATACCTGCTGTATACCCTCCATCATACCTGCTGTATACCCTCCATCATACCTACTGTATACCCTCCATCATACCTTCTGTTTACCCTCCATCATACCTGCTGTATACCCTCCATCATACCTGATGTATACCCTCCATCATACCTACTGTATACCCTCCATACAAAAGCAGTTGTATACCCTCCATCATACCTACTGTATACCCTCCATCATACCTGATATATACCCGCCCTCATACCTACTGTATACCCTCCATCATACCTACTGGATACCCTCCATCATACCTGATGTATACCCTCCATCATAGCTGATGTAGACCCTCCATCATACCTACTGTATACCCTCCATCATACCTGATATATACCCTCCATCATACCCACTGTATACCCTCCATCATACTTGATGTATACCCTCCATCATACCTGCTGTATACACTGCATCATACCTGCTGTATACCCCTCCATCATACCTACTGTATACCCTCCATCATACCTGATATATACCCTCCATCATACCTACTGTATACCCTCCATCATACCTGATATATACCCTCCATCATACCCACTGTGTACCCTCCATCATACCTGATATATACCCTCCATCATACCTGATGTATACCCTCCATCATACCTACTGTATACCCTCCATCATACCTACTGTATACCCTCCATCATACCTGATATATAACCGCCATCATACCTACTGTATACCCTCCATCATACCTACTGTATACCCTCCCTCATACCTACTGTATACCCTCCATCATACCTGCTGTATACCCTCCATCATACCTACTGTATACCCTCCATCATACCTGATATATACCCGCCATCATACCTACTGTATACCCTCCATCATACCTACTGTATACCCTCCATCATACCTACTGTATACCCTCCCTCATACCTACTGTATACCCTCCCTCATACCTGCTGTATACCCTCCATCATACCTACTGTATACCCTCCATCATACCTTCTGTTTAACCTCCATCATACCTGCTGTATACCCTCCATCATACCTGATGTATACCCTCCATCATACCTACTGTATAACCTCCATCATACCTGATGTATACCGGCCATCATACCTGATGTATACCCTCCATCATACCCACTGCATACCCGCCATCATACCCACTGCATACCCGCCATCATACCCACTGCATACCCTCCATAATACCCACTGTATACCCTCCATCATACCTACTGGATACCCTCCTTCATACCTGCTGTATACCCTCCATCATACCTGCTGTATACCCTCCATCATACCTACTGTATACCCTCCATCATACCTTCTGTTTACCCTCCATCATACCTGCTGTATACCCTCCATCATACCTGATGTATACCCTCCATCATACCTACTGTATACCCTCCATCATACCTGATGTATACCCTCCATCATACCTGATGTATACCCTCCATCATACCTGATGTATACCCTCCGTCATACCTGGATGTATACCCTCCGTCATACCCACTGCATACCCGCCATCATACCCACTGCATACCCGCCATCATACCCACTGTATACCCTCCATCATACCCACTGTATACCCTCCATCATACCTACTCGATACCCTCCTTCATACCTGCTGTATACCCTCCATCAGACCCGCTGTATACCCTCCATCATACCCACTGTGTACCCTCCATTATACCTACTGCATACCCGCCATCATACCCACTGTATACCCTCCATCATACCTACTGGATACCCTCGGTCATACCTACTGTATTCCCTCCATACACCCTACTGTATACCCTCCATCATACCTACTGTATACCCTCCATCATACCTGATGTATACCCTCCATCATACCCACTGCATACCCTCCATCATACCCACTTTATACCCTCCATCACACCTACTGGATACCTTCCTTCATACCTGCTGTTTACCCTCCATCATACCTGCTGTATACCCTCCATCATACCTGATGTATACCCTCCATCATACCTGATGTATACCCTCCATCATACCTACTGTATACCCTCCATCATACCTGATGTATACCCTCCATCATACCTGATGTATACCCTCCATCATACCTGATGTATACCCTCCATCAAACCTGATGTATACCCTCCATCATACCCACCGCATACCCGCCATCATACCCACTGCATACCCTCCCATCATACCCACTGTATACCCTCCATCACACCTACTGTTTACCCTCCATCATACCTGCTGTATACCCCTCCATCATACCTGATGTATACCCTCCATCATACCCACTGCATACCCGCCATCATACCCACTGCATACCCTCCATCATACCCACTGTATACCCTCCATCACACCTACTGGATACCCTCCTTCATACCTGCTGTATACCCTCCATCATACCTGCTGTATACCCTCCATCATACCTACTGTATACCCTCCATCATACCTTCTGTTTACCTCCATCATACCTGCTGTATACCCTCCATCATACCTGATGTATACCCTCCATCATACCACTACTGTATACCCTCCATACAAAAGCAGTTGCATACCCTCCATCATACCTACTGTATACCCTCCATCATACCATGATATATACCCGCCATCATACCTACTGTATACCCTCCATCATACCTACTGGATACCCTCCATCATACCTGCTGTATACCCTCCATCATACCTACTGTATACCCTCCATCATACCTTCTGTTTACCCTCCATCATACCTGCTGTATACCCTCCATCATACCTGATGTATACCCTCCATCATACCTACTGCTATACCCTCCATCATACCTGATGTATACTCCTCCATCATACCTGATGTATACCACTCCATCATACCTGATGTATACCCTCCGTCATACCTGATGTCATACCCTCCGTCATACCCACTGCATACCCGCCATCATACCCACTGCATACCCGCCATCATACCCACTGTATACCCTCCATCATACCCACTGTATACCCTCCATCATACCTACTCGATCCCTCCTTCATACCTGCTGTATACCCTCCATCATACCCGCTGAATACCCTCCATCATACCCACTGTGTACCCTCCATTAAACCTACTGCATACCCGCCATCATACCCACTGTATACCCTCCATCATACCTACTGATACCCTCGGGTCATACCTACTGTATTCCCTCCATACACCCTACTGTATACTCTCCATCATACCTACTGCATACCCTCCATCATACCTGGATGTATACCCTCCATCATACCCACTGCATACCCTCCATCATACCCACTTTATACCCTCCATCACACCTACTGGATACCTTCCTTCATACCTGCTGTTTACCCTCCATCATACCTGCTGTATACCCTCCATCATGCCTGATGTATACCCTCCATCATACCGGATGTATACCCTCCATCATACCTACTGTATACCCTCCATCATACCTGATGTATACCCTCCATCATACCTGATGTATACCCTCCATCATACCTGATGTATACCCTCCATCAAACCTGATGTATACCCTCCATCATACCCACTGCATACCCGCCATCATACCCACTGCATACCCTCCATCATACCCACTGTATACCCTCCATCACACCTACTGTTTACCCTCCATCATACCTGCTGTATACCCTCCATCATACCTGATGTACTACCCTCCATCATACCCACTGCATACCCGCCATCATACCCACTGCATACCCTCCATCATACCCACTGTATACCCTCCATCACACCTACTGGATACCCTCCTTCATACCTGCTGTATACCCTCCATCATACCTGCTGTATACCCTCCATCATACCTACTGTATACCCTCCATCATACCTTCTGTTTACCCTCCATCATACCTGCTGTATACCCTCCATCATACCTGATGTATACCCTCCATCATACCTACTGTATACCCTCCATACAAAAGCAGTTGTATACCCTCCATCACTACCTACTGTATACCCTCCATCATACCTGATGTATACCCTCCATCATACCTGATGTATACCCTCCATCATACCTGATGTATACCCTCCATCAAACCTGATGTTTACCCTCCATCATACCCACTGCCGCCATCATACCCACTGCATACCCTCCATCATACCCACTGTATACCCTCCATCACACCTACTGTTTACCCTCCACTCATACCTGCTGTATACCCTCCATCATACCTGATGTACCCTCCATCATACCCACTGCATACCCGCCATCATACCCACTGCATACCCTCCATCATACCCACTGTATACCCTCCATCACACCTACTGGATACCCTCCTTCATACCTGCTGTATACCCTCCATCATACCTGCTGTAATACCCTCCATCATACCTACTGTATACCCTCCATCATACCCTTCTGTTTACCCTCCATCATACCTGCGTTGTATACCCTCCATCATACCTGATCTAACTACCCTCCATCATACCTACTGTATGCCCACTCCATCATACCTGATGTATCACCCTCCATCATACCTGATGTATACCCTCCATCATACCTGATGTATACCCCCTCCATCATACCTGATGTTATACCCTCCATCATACCCACTGCATACCCGCCATCATACCCACTGCTACCCGGCATCATACCCACTGTATACCCTCCATCATACCCACTGTATACCCTCCATCATACCTACTCGATACCCTCCTTCATACCTGCTGTATACCCTCCATCATACCCACTGTATACCCTCCATCATACCCACTGTATACCCTCCATTATACCACTGCATACCCGCCATCATACCCACTGTATACCCTCCATCATACCTACTGGATACCCCCGGTCATACCTACTGTATTCCCTCCATACACCCTACTGTATACCCTCCATCATACCTACTGTATACCCTCCATCATACCTGATGTATGCCCTCCATCATACCCACTGCATACCCTCCATCATACCCACTTTATACCCTCCATCACACCTACTGATACACCTCCTTCATACCTGCTGTTTACCCTCCATCATACCTGCTGTTATACCCTCCATCATACCTGATGTATACCCTCCATCATACCTACTGTATACCCTCCATCATACCTGATGTATACCCTCCATCATACCTGATGTAACCCTCCATCATACCTGATGTATACCCTCCATCATACCCACTGCATACCCGCCATCATACCCACTGCATACCCTCCATCATACCCACTGCATACCCTCCATCACCACCTACTGTTTACCCTCCATCATACCTGCTGTATACCCTCCATCATACCTGATGTATACCCTCCATCATACCCACTGCATACCCGCCATCATCACCCACTGCATACCCTCCATCATACCCACTGTATACCCTCCATCACACCTACTGGATACCCCTCCTTCATACCTGCTGTATACCCTCCATCATACCTGCTGTATACCCTCCTTCATACCTGCTGTATACCCTCCATCCATACCCTGTATACCCTCCATCATACCTACTGTATACCCTCCATCATACCTTCTGTTTACCCTCCATCATACCTGCTGTATACCCTCCATCATACCTGATGTATACCCTCCATCATACCTGCTGTATACCCTCCATCATACCTGATGTATACCCTCCATCATACCTACTGGATACCCTCCTTCATACCTGCTGTATACCCTCCATCATACCCACTGTATACCCCTCCATCATACCCACTGTATACCCTCCATTATACCTACTGCATACCCGCCATCATACCCTCCATCATACCTACTGGAACCCTCGGTCATACATACTGTATTCCCTCCATACACCCTACTGTATACCCTCCATCATACCTACTGAAACCTTCCATCACAACCGCTGTATGCCCTCCATCATACCTGATATGTAGCCCTCCATCATACCTACTGTCATACCCTCCATCATACCTGATATGTACCCTCCGTCACCGGAGATATACCCTCCATAAAACCACCCTCCAGTGGGACTTTACTGGGCTACTGGATGACAAATCTTGACAGAAGAGCATGGCTATCAGACATACGCATGTACACACACACACAAGCTGAGTTTGTTATCTCTGTGGAATACCTGTGATGTCACCAGTATTCTTAAAGGATGTCATTCCTTTAATTATATAACAGGGCTTGTTTGGGGGAGGGGCTTTATTACTCCTGTATAAGTGGAGAAACAAACTCGCTCGGTACTTTATTCAGCTTCCCCCCCAACCTATAACTTCCAGCAGCTATGGGTCAGGGGTCCACGCAGGTCATATTAGCAGTTATCATGTAGTTTGCAAGTATTTATGTAGTTAACAATTGGTTATCATGTAGTTAAAAACTAAAAATGTAGTTCACAATTAGTTATCGTGTACTTTTCCCATAATAGTCTACTGTAATACACTAGACTGCTGGTTCTGTTCTACCTGATAATTAATTGCGATCCACCTGTGTCCCGGTGGTACAATCCGTCCCCTGATTAGAAGGGAAGAATGAATAAAAATGCAGCCGAACTGGCGTGCGAGATCCAGAATTGAATTCGAGGGCACTAGACCACATGTCTTTGTTGTACATTGTCCGGCCATGTCTAGTGTTAAAGTTAAACTATTACATCAGTGATAATCATGTCCACATGCTGCTTTACTGTAAAGTCTGCAACATTTCCTCATCTTACAGTAAAACACCATATTACCAATAAATCACTCAACAAACCCTTTTATCCATTTTAAACAGTGTATAGTCTCAACACTGGATGTGGATGCAGTCAGACAATAAAACAGACATAAAACACTGAGCAAGAATTGTTTCTTTATTATCTAAGACCTCACTTCATACAGAGACAGAGGATGGAAAGAGAGAACATCCCAGAGGTTAAGAAATCAAGCAGCGGGTGCACCCTGGTTGGCACCGGTTTCATCACGCCGGAGACCAAGACCTCTTCTAGCCCATCCTTTCTTCTGTTTTGACCTCCTTTGCCTTGTTTGGTCAATTTTGGCACCAGCCCTAGCTACTGTAAAGGTGCACCTTCCTGTAGACCATTTAAAAAGAGAGAGAAAGATAATCATCCTCTAATCCAGTGGTCCCTTTGGCCCCTAAAAGGTTTGAGGTTTTGTTCCAGCCCAGCACTACACACAATGCAGCTAAATTCTTGATGAAAGTTGTTTAGTTGAATCAGTTGGTACTGAGAGGAACAAATGCCTACACATCCAGTGAATCCCCAAGACCAGGATTGGAGAACAAAAGCTCTAAATTATCCTCTCATTGAGGTATAATAGTTCTCAACAGCTATTCTGGTTGAATTGAGAGTCGGGGCCTTGACACTGGGAAGGTAAATGCATTGTTATATTTCTATTGTCTCATTATACAGTAGTTACAAATCCAACATAGTTTACACAGTATAGTCTTTTGGTGGATTGAAATATGCACTTTGAAAGATTGGGCAGAACACGCTGTAGGCTACTGTTATTAATATTCAAAAGTGGGAATAACAAAAAAAACGTACCTGGTTGCAGACTGCTCCGATTATAGCGAAATGTATGTTGCTGTATGCTCACAATTCCTTTTAAAGACGTTATACGTATTTACAATCCGGCAAGAGCTCCTTAATTTTAGCAATAATCTGTTCCTAGTCTGTGCCAAGGTGTAGCCACTTCTTCGGTACTCCCAGTGGTTATCTTGTATAGCTGGTACAGGTTTACCATCTTCACCCTTTTTGTTTTCCCCTTCTCCTCTACTTCTACTGATGAAAAAACGCAACTTTGCTTTGTCTTCAAAAAGAAAATAAAGCCATGTTATAAAAAGAATGTAATGGCCAACCCTGCTCCAAATCCTCTTTTATTCGATTAATTAGAATTAGTGAAATACATTTGCCATTCTTTCGAGTTAAAAGATCTTGTCCGACTTTTTGTTTGCCTTGGTCAATTATTTCTCCATTACCCCACATAAATTCCACTAGTGGTTGAGACTTGGACGTCGGAATTGAATGATATCTCCAAAGTGAAACTGAAATGAAGAATTCATTACATGGGGAATCAAATATTGTTTAATGCTTGTCTGAAATAAATGGCTATACAGAACCCTTACCCATTTGTAAATAAAATGTGGCTTATTACTTACGCAGTAAAATTATGGCTTATTACCAATGCAGTAATGGGCCAAAAAATTCACTCCAACTTGTTATTGTTGGGAAGCTAGTGGAAGGCTACCCAAAACATTTGACCCAAGGTAAACAATTTAAAAGGGCAATGCTACCAAATACCATATTGAGTGTATGTAAACTTCTGACCCACTGGGAATCAATGATGAAAGAACTAAAAGCTGAAATAAATCACTACTTTCTATAATTCTGACATTTCCATTCTTAAAATAAGTGTTGATCCTAACCTTAAAGTGAAATGCTTACAGGCCCTAAACCAACAATGCAGTTTTATGAAAAATAAGTAAATAAAAATAAGTTTAAAATATTAAATAATTCCAGTTGAAAATAACTGGAGGCTATATACAGGGGACACAGAGTAAATGTGGAGGCTATATACAGGGAGTTACAGAGTCAATGTGTGGGGGCACAGGTTAAAATCAAATTTCGACGAACCCCTCTTTCCCCCTCCATACATAAACACTGTTTTGGCTATCTCAAAATAATGTAATTTGGCGTCATTTCCTGCTAGCTACCAATGTGTCAAACATTTTTTGGGGGATATTTTTTTAAAAACCCTCGCTATCTCACCCACTCGTATAGCATAAATTACATCCCCTTGCGGCAGCTAGCTACAAGGCTCTATATGTTTATCTTGCTAAATACACTAAATAGATAAGCAAAGACATTATGAAGCTTTGCTGATCATTACCCTTACTAGTTTGATTGTGTTTATATTCCACTTACTTTTTGTCTGTTTTTGACACTGAAAAATTCATCATCCAAATACTGAGGTAAATCGTCAATACAGCTGGTTCAACCTGATATCAATACCCAGCCAAACCTCAAGAAGCAATGTATTGAGGTCAATTATATTAATCATGCATTACTGCATTCATCTATTCTGCCAACAATACCTTTCTATACATAATAACTTTGTCAAAAATAACCCCTTTTTTAAACCTCTTATATATTATGATTCTGTTGGTTGCCTGTTTCATATCTGCAAAGTAGTTAAAAAATGGTTCTTCCACTGATACATTTTGTTTAATTGTATTCTTATGCTATCAGCTTTGCCTAATAAACTCTCATTTGCCTTCACTTAATCTCTCTTTCCATACTAACACGATGTTAAATATCATACTGGTAGATTTGGAGCTTAGCCCTGATTTTATTGGTTCCATTTTGGGAAATAATTTACCTAACGAACAATTATTATTTATTTTACTAATACTGCAGGCTAAGAGAAGAATAAACCCGATATCATAATGTCTTCCTCATAACAATATCAATATAATTTTACTATCAATATTGGTGCCCACCCTCTTAGCAAGACATAGGCCAAATATTACGACAATATAACCAACACAATCACACATACTCATTTTGTTTTTCTTAATGTTTTGGTTCTTTTTTACTGTTTACCGGCTCCAACCCGTCCCCTGTCAGTATAACAATTTTATCACACATAACTATTTCAATCACTTGCAATAAAAAAAGTTGTTCATTAGCCATGTACGCTCTTAGAACCTAAATAAGACAACCATAAACAGCTCCCATCTGAATCTATCTCAAACCTGAATAACTACAAGATATAGCCAAATACCAATATAACAACTTTCAACTAACGTTTTATCAATGTTTGTGGTTTATTCCCCTTTTTCCCTGTTAGCTGTCCCTCCATTATATGAGGGACACTTGTTTCAGAAACAAAAAACCATAACTTCTTCAATACTTGCAATAAAAAAAATGTTCAATTCGCCATTACACACACACTTAGAAAAGTGCCATCTAAGAACCTAATGTTTTTCAGCTTTCCACATAGGATAAAACCCTTTTTGGTTCCAAGCTGAACCCTTTTCATCACCTTTTTGGGTTCAATGTACCTTTCCAAGGTTCTACTAAATTCCTTGATCGACCCAAATATTTTAGCTAAAGTGCACTGTAAGATTGCTCCAAAAAACACATTTCTCACTTTTGTTGGACACATACTAACAAGGCGGTAAATATCATACTAGGTAGATTTGAGATTGAATTTGTTTTTAAGCATTTTTTACACATACCCCCTCTTCAACCGTGTCAGTTGAAAAATTCCATAAAGGAGGTCGTTTTCTCATCATCATGGCAGTTCGGGGGAAATGCTGAAAGAAAAATGGCGTTCATAATACTCTGCTGCACTTCCTTCAAAGTGTGCTTAGTTTTTCGCTTATGAGAAATTGTTCGTAATTACTATTTAATCATCCTAATTTTGTCAATGCTGAACTGATCACACCACAGGACTGTTTGTCTAAATCAAGTTAAACATCCCAAAACACTGCTGTTCAAATCAAACACTCTTCTACGAAATTATAGATGCGAAAACATCTGATATATTAATTCCTTCAAAACCATAACATTCCAAAAATCCCGAAGTCTAACATTTTATTCTTGAAAGGCCACTTGACCATTCCACACTTCATTTAGGCTAATGTATTCTCTACTCTATCTCTCTTATACATTCTTATTCAAAGCAATTTCAGTGTTCCTTTATTCTATTCTATCAGGTAGCTTACCACTGGAGTTGGTTAGCTGAAGATCACTGTAGCAGCTTCATAAAAAAATGTCACAGTGACTGAGAAAGAGAAATATATACTTAATTAAATACATATTACAACACACCTCCAACAATACATGTAAATAGATTGTAAAAACAGAAAGGTTCTAAAATTTTTTATAAACTTTCATACAATACTTGCTAATGCTCCATGTATTTGACCCAGGTTTGTTTGGTACTATATTTTATTTTATTTGTACCCTGGTTTGTTTGTTACTAAGATGTATTTGTAATGTATTTGTACCCTAGTTTGTTTTTACTAGAAATTTTAATTATTTGTACCCAGGTTTTGTTTGTTTCTAATGTATTTGTAATGTATTTGGACCCTGGTTTGTTTTGGTACTAATATTTTGTAATGTATTTGGACCCTGATTTTGTTTGGTACTAAGTATTTATGTAATTATTTACCCTGGTTTTGTTTATACTAAAATATTTTAATGTATTTGACCCTAGTTTTGTTTTTACTAGGGTATTATTGTAATTATTTGTACCCTAGTTTGTTTTGGTACTAAGGTATTTTAATTATTTGACCCTGGTTTGTTTGAATTACTAAGTTTTGTAATGTTTATTTGACCCTCGTTTGTTTGGTCTTGAGATTTTGTAATGTTACAAATTGCCTACTTTATAATTATGTTTTTTGAAATATTTTTAATACCTTCGAAATAATTGAATTACACCACATTATTTGAAAATATACAAATACTACTATATTTGTTCCCAGGTCTGCAACTGAAGATGGCACTTTGTTCTAATCTTCATGAATATTCTAAGACAAGTGGACGTTGAGTTGAGAGGTGAGAAGTGAAGGTTCTTCCCTGTTGAAGGTGAGAGTGAAAGATCTTCTCTGTGATGTCAGCCGATTGAACCTGGGTGAGTACATTCAAATACTGTTCTGACCACCTCAGTCTCACTCCACCTGCTCTGACCCTAACATTTTAGCACTAACTGTTATCAGCACTTTGAATATATTCTGATATTAGGCCCAGGTGGAGAGATTAGTTGTGTGCAGGTGGAGGCCCAGGTGGAGAGAGAGACATGATGGTGCAGTCTAATAAAATTATGTTGTCAATCTTGAACTGTAATCACAATAACATTAATAATTATCTCTTTATTACTTGTCTTAATATGTTGAAATTACCTTTCACATTCTGTATTTGACATGTTTCATTCGTGGTTAAATAAAGAAATTGTGATAATTTTTGGAACAAATCTAATTAAAGTTGTTTTTCCTGGTCACATACAGTAAAAAATATCAAAATACAACTGAAGTATTTGCTCCCATATTTCATGAGCTGAAATTAAAAATCCCACAAATGTTCCATACTCACAAAAAGCTCATTTCTTTCAAACCTTTTCAAACACTTTCTACCCTCATTGCTTGCTGTTTGGGGTTTCAGCTGTTCTCACACTTTGTTGATTTTGTCGTCGAATAAACCGCCAGCAGAATGTGGATCTCTCTTATTATTTACAATTTATACAAAACACCAATAACAAACCCAAAACCACACACCAAAACATCTTGTCACACAACAAAACAAACATCTCTCCCTCTACCAAAACCAAATAATTACCCACCACATCAGACTCTCCAATCAACACAGAAAGCACCTCCTCCAATTGAGAATCCACCCCATCAACTAACATAAAATACAACATAAACATAAAATACAACCTATAACATAACCTAAACCAAATAATAAATCAAACACCCCTACTACATACCCCCACCACCCCAACACATAAACAAAATACCCTCTTCTCCTACAACAAATAATCCCTAGTAACTGGTCAGGACTACGTTTGTACATCAGCTATGTAAAAAAGTTTATATTTATTGATTATTAAAATATGGATACAATATGATAAAGATGTCAATTAGGCCAGGAAATTATTTCACTGGTAGACAATGTACACCTACTGAAAGTAATTACATATTGGTTTATCACTTTGTTTTATATTCATAATTTTCAATATTTCTAAAATCTATGCTGAATTACTGGTAGTCATGTCCTGTAGATGTCTCCCTATAATCTATGCTGATTACTGGTAGTCATGTCCTGTAGATGTCTCCTAAAGTGAATCTATACACTGAATTACTGATAGTCATGTTCTGTAGATGTCTCCTAAAGTGAATCTATGCTTTGAATTACTGGTAGTCATGTTCTGTAGATGTCTCCTAAGGAGTGAATTGACATCTACCATAACACTACAATCAATTTTAAATCAGCTAACCAATTGTGCTTTCATTTTTAACATCTGTGATTTTTGTTTTTTGTTCTATTTTTTCCTACAAAAAATCCCTTAAAAATATATGTGTCATCTTTAATAAAATGTAACGCCACTCCAGATTAATATCAACATACTTAGTTGAATATGAAACTGTTAATGTTAAGTTTATATATTTCATGAATTTGTGAATCATCAAACAAATATTTTCTAAATTAAAGTTATATTTCTGAATATATATATTTAGACTTTAAAACATATTCTGTGAACACTTACATAGACGGGTTTTCATAAGCAGACAGATGAGCTAATAACATACTGCCTTCTTTCCTAACGGCCACAGCTACATTGGCCTAATGCCAATGAGAATTGACCAATATATAGTTGGTATCTACGGTGGGGTTATCCAAATGAAACTACAAACTATATTCTAATATACATATTACCTATATAATCAACAACTAATAATAATACCAAGGTGTTAAATGAATGAAAAGAGCTTCTATAGACATTTGATTAACATTTATTAAAATCAGACATATTAACATGTTTGGAACACACACATACATTTCTAATACAGTGTCTGATATATTTATATTTCCTACACACACACTATCATACCGGTTGTCCAGTATACAGAACAATAACATGATATAAATTCACTTTGTGTTCTGTTCATCAAACTTACTAACTCTATTGACACTGCTGTAGTGATTTTGATCCTTCACATACTGTCCAGATTAACTTGTTACCCGGCCGATTTTAGCATGTAAATCTTGGTTGGGCAGCAATGATTTTGACTATGTACAGACTCAGTGACACAGCCTTGCTATTGAAAAGCTATAAATGGCGAAAACCAGGCTTTCAAAAATCCCATTCACCTCCCACAAAATGAGGTGGAACTTCCCCTCCAAATTGCCATATTAGAACCCTATTTCCCTCAGATTACCAAACCCACAAAGAATTTAAAACAACCAATTTTGATAAACTCCCATATCTACTGGGTAACCTTTACCATCACACACAAGATTTCTGTTGCCACAAGAAAAAGACACAGTAAAACAAACACCATTATAAATACAACCCATATTTATGTTGATTTATTTTCCATTTTTTACTTTAACTACTTGCACATCAATACTACTCTCAAATATACATAATATACATTGAATGTTCTATTCCTTTAAAACTTGGGAGTGTAGTGTTTACTGTTAACCAATAAAAAAATTCTATTTCACTTGCTTTGGTATAAACATATATTTCCCATGCCAATAAAGTCATTTTTTTTTACTATTTAACTAGGCAAAACAAATTCTTTATTTACAATGCCATAACCCGGACAGCACTGGGACAATTGTGCACCCCCTTCAGGGCTCCCAATGACAGCCAGATGTGATACTGCCTGATTCTTAACCAACTGTAGTACACCTATTCCTATCTTTAACTGCTCCTCGGGGGGCCTTTGAATTGAACCGAGACAAGCAACCATTACTTATTCCATGGGCCATAGCTCACATGAGAACTCTGGTATCTCACCACACAGCATATCAGGAACATAAGAGAAAGAATAAGGAATCTAACCACTTTTACTTGCATCTGAGATGTTACCAATAGTATTACTGTAGAGTTAACCTCCAATCAACATCAACTCATGATGTAGTCACAACAGAGCCTCTGGTTTCTCAGAGAGGTGTGACAATGGGGTTGGCAAGATCTTCACAGAGAATGCTAATCCTAACAACACAACTTTCTTGCATACAGTTCATAGTCCTCACACCTATCAAACATTTCTCCCCGTCACACTGATGTTTCCCCATGAAACACACCAAAGAGATGAGAGTTATACCTAGCCTGTATGTGTGGGAGTAGAGAGTGATTTCCCACCCACTCTGTGTCATTCATCTGGGGTCTTCACTGAGGTGGAGAGTCCCCCTCTCTCTAATCGTCCATCTGAGGTTTTCACTGAGGTGGAGGATCCCCCTCTCTCTGTCGTCCATCTGGTGGTCTTCACTGAGAGTGGTCCCCCTACTCTCTAATCGTCCATCTGGGGTCTTCACTACGGGGTGGAGGGTCCCCCTCTCTCTGTCGTCCCCTGGTGGTCTTCACTGAGGTGGAGGGTCCCCCTCTCTCTGTCGTCCATCTGGTGGTCTTCGCTGAAGTGGAGGGTCCCCCTCTCCTCTGTCGTCCATCTGAGGTCTTCACTGAGGTGAGGGGTCCCCCTCTCTCTATCGTCCACCTGGTGGTCTTCACTGGGTGGAGAGGTCCCCCTCTCTCTGTCGTCCATCTGGGGTCTTCACTGAGGTGGAGGGTCCCCCCCACCCTGTCGTCCATCTGGGGTCTTCACTGAGTGGAGGGTCCCCCTCTCTCTCTCGTCCATACAGGGGGTCTTCACTGAGGTGAGGGTCCCCTCTCTCTTTCGTCCATCTGGAGCCACACACTGATGTTCAGAAAATAGTCCTTGCAGCAAAATCCACACTTGATAAATGGTTGTTGTGCTGTAATCCCACTCACGGCACATCTTTACAGTGGTTTTTATCTTTCCCTACTAACCCACCAATTAACACACCTTTACAGTGGTTTTTATCTTTCCTACTAACCCACCAATTCATCTTCCCCCCCCCCCACCAATTCCCCTTACGTTTTTTATCTTTCTTACTAACCCACCCAATTAACACACCTTTACAGTGGTTTTTATCTTTCTTACTAACCCACCAATTAACCTTTACTATGGTTTTTATCTTTCCCTACTAACCCACCAATTACCCTTTCTGTTTATATCTTTCTTACTACCCCCAATCCCTTTCGTTTTTATTCCTCACCATCCCTTTATGTGGTTTTTATCTTCCCATTACCCTTTACTGTGTTTTTCTTTCTTACTAACCCGCCAATTAAACACCCTTTACAGTGGTTTTATCTTTCCTACTAACCCACCAATTAAACACACCTTTACACTGTGGTTTTATCTTTCCTACTAACCACTTTCCTACTTACTTTCCCTACCCATTGGTCCTTTTTCTATGTTTTTGTATTTCTTTGTTTTTTGACCGTAGTGTGGCAAACCCCAATCAGGCACAGCTGAAGCTCGTTGTTTGCTGATTGGAGTCCCACACTTAAGATCATGTTTTGCCTTTAGGTTTTGTAGTGATTTTCTGTTTTTTTCTAACAGACTGGTTTGCTGTCGTGAGTTTGTTTCATTTTTTTAGCGTTCTATTAAATTCCAAATAACCTAACTCTGCCACCACCTTGGTCTACACTCTCTTCACACTTACAGGTTTTTATCTTTCTTACTAACCCACAATTCTTTTGTTTTTACCCTACTAACCCATTTTATCTTTAAAGCCAAGTGTCTTCCCAGGAGTGGGTTATGTAAGCTACTCATCTGCTTTGTTTCTAGAAATCGAGTGATGCACACAACGCATCTGTGACCCTCCAGTGAATCGTACTGCAGCCAGTCCTGTCTTTTGTCTGTTTGTTTCCTTGTCTTTTCTACCATAAACCTCTTCTCCCTTTGTCCTCCTCGCAGGTAGGCATTGATTATCCCTGAATCTTGCATGGAGAGCTCAGCTCTTTGCAAGAGGGGTCACTATGTCATGACATCTTGTAAATCTCTCAGTTCTGCCTCCAGGGCAAAATTCATGACACAAATGTCAACTTCTGCATCCCTCCTCACTAACAGGTGAAGGTGCTGTTTTGGATATTTTATGATTTAGTTGAGAAAATAATCATACACTCCTAATTTTTGCTATCCACATTTTTTTCTCCACTGATTAGTAACATACTTAAAATCTGTGTGCTTTTCACATAAATTATTCAATAGAGATTTGTTAACATAATCAAGTTAAGCAAATTCCCAGTCTAGAATAGTGTCTTTACAGTACAGACAAATGGTTTGACTCATAGTTACACACATTAGGCTAATAACACATTACAATACATATTCATCATCTCATATATACATTTTACTAATAACGAAATGCTATTGTATTTCTGGTTATATTTAAGCATATTCATACAATAATATACTGTTATAGACTTTCATGAAATCTAGAAAACCAAGGGTAGATAATAAGCATACTTTTCTCATTCTAAAGGGTCACATCTGATTGGCCTAATGCCAATTTGAGCAACCAATGAGTGGCGATTAGTATCCACAGTGTGCATATCCATTAATTACCATGTCTAATTAAATACTTCATCTTTTAAACACTTCTAGCCATAAAACTCAGACATAACACTAATAAATTTCTAGCAAGGTAATAAATAATAGCGCTTGTATAAACATTTTAATAATATTTTAAATCCTCATATTAAACATTTCTAATTCTCTACCATATTTAATACACCTCTTCTACTGATGACTAAGAGGAAGCCATGCCATTTGACATGGTCTTATTTACGTACATTAGTTAAGAGAATGGTTCATGGTCCAGAAAATGTGGGCTGTTTAGTTGATCATTCTTAGTGTCCGCGTTCATAATCCCCAGGTGAAGAGCTAACATCATACTCTACTATTCCCATCTCCTTAGGTTGTCCATATCAGAACAATAACATGATATATGTTGCTTTGTGTTCTATTCATCACCACTCAATAATAACTCTATTAACATCTGCTGTGTCATATTATCCTTCACATCTGTCCAATTTTTACATTTCACTCTAGAGTCAAGAACAGAGGAACTGATAGAGATTACCTACTCCTCCCCGAATCACAGTGGTTGCCTACCCGAACCTACAAATTAGATAGGTTATCGTGGCGTGCATATGTACCTTTGCAAATAAAACATTACTATTAAATGTCTGTTCTACTACATTGCGGGCGCATGCCAGATCCCGGTTTTTCATATCCTGAAATATCAATCTGTGAATTCCATCTGGTGCTTCCTTGTTCAACATCCTTGCAGAAAAATCTTATACCCAATCTTTTTTTTTGGGCCAACAAGCGAACTGTATATTTATCGTTGTCATTTAACTTGGTGTATGTAAGTCATTCAAACTCGTTTCAACCACTCCACACATTTCTTTGTTAACAAACTATAGTTTTAGTCGGTTAGGACATCTACTTTGTGCTCACTTTAAGTCATTTTTCCAACAGTTGTTTACAGACAGATTATTTCACTTATCATTCCTTATCCAATTCCAGTGGAGTCAGAGAAGTTACTGTCCTTTAAAGTTAATTCCGTTTGCTTCTGATAATAAGTACTTTTTAACTCTATTCTTTTTCTTACACATCAGAAAATCTCAATTCTTCATATAATAATCACCGGAAAAGATGGGCGTTTTGGTCAAAAGTTCCAATCAATGCCAAACAACGCAAAACTTTGAATCTAACTACCAAAAATTATCCCCTATGTTCTATTTCCAATAACGCTCAGCAACCTCCCCCCATAAAAGCCAGACTACAGTTTGCAACTGCACTGGGACAAGATCTACTTTTTTGAAATAATTCCTCACATTCTACAATATTTTCCATAATACCCCTTTATTTTGAAAAAGGGGGAGCTCGCAACAAACACCATCCCCCTTTCGTTTTGTGTGGGTGCTTTGCACTGCAGGGAACTGATGCCTTCACAGAATAGATGGCATCATGAGGAGGAAAATTATCTGGATATATTAAGCAACATTTCAAAGACATCTGTCAGGAAGTTAAACTTTTGTAAATGATCAGTACGACCCAAAGCATTTGTAAAAATGTAAATTATATCAAAATTGTTCCATCACAACCCTACCTCAATCCTTAGAAAATCTGCGACAGGCAGAACTAAAAAAAAGTCGAGCAGCCTACACCT
Source organism: Salmo salar (assembly GCF_905237065.1). Classification (NCBI taxonomy): domain Eukaryota; kingdom Metazoa; phylum Chordata; class Actinopteri; order Salmoniformes; family Salmonidae; genus Salmo; species Salmo salar. The sequence continues at coordinate 41,205,279 of NC_059455.1, read as the reverse complement.
GCTCAAAGTTCCACCAGTTTGGCTTCCCCCTTATTGTGGAGCTTTGTAACCATTCCTATTTCAATAAATTCCATTTTTGTAACACAATTCTACCTATTTATAAAAACTCAAATATCACCTTTATTCTACATTTCACTTCTTAAATAAAGTAAGTATCTAACTATAATACAAAATTAAATATCGAATTATGCATTTTTAATTATTGTTTTAACTTCCACTCCAACTGTATATACTCACATTTAAAATAGTTTCCCACTCATAAACCAATTCTTGGTGAAAAAGTATCTTAACCCCTGCAGTTTTCACTTAATTTTGTTGTTTTTAGAGTCTCGAAATATGAAACATTTTTTATATTTTCTTGTATCCCATCCTCCCAAGTGCATACATTTTCAACTGCAATTCTTACATGATCGATATTATTTGATGCGTTTTCCCTATACTATTTGGCTGGTGCACTAAACAACATATTTTATAATTATATTTTGCTTTTAAATTCCATGTTTTATCTCACTACTCTCTTTGTGATAAAAATGGACAGGACATCACACATAGTGTTAAATATTCAAATCCAACGAATTCTACCACAGAGGGAGAGAGACGTATAATGTAATTTTACTATTCCATTTGAAATATAACTAACATAAATCTAACTATGTGTAAACATTCACATGAGAAATTCTCCAGAGTATGAATGGTCAGTCAAAGGGTGACACAAGTTCCCAGTAGATTGTTGGCTATAAGCCCAGCACTGAAAAATATAGCAAATGTGCGGGGCGTTAAATTTTTGCTGTGAACGTAGAGAGGTCAAATATAGAACAGTTGTATTGATAGTGAAATAATGCAGGCTTTTCCATCATATTGATTAATTTATGGCTCCAAATGACTTCCTACACTTAAGGAATTCAGTTATGTTAGATTTCCGTTTTGTCAGTAGGCTCTTTTCCCTCAATAATTACTGTATATCTTCTGTTTATCAGCTCATTGTCCTATAACTAGAGCCAACTGTTTCTGCTCTCTTACAACTTTTCATACTTTTGGTATAGTACAAAACCTCCAACAGACCGGGAATCAGGCTACACAGTCCACTAATCCATAAAGAATTATCATAACAATTAGTATCACAACTATATGAGGGTGTTGACTTTGATTATGTTGAGAAAATAGAATTAGTTTAATTGAAGCTAAAGCAGACTGAGAGAGAAGGGTATCCATATGGCCATAACCCACTCTCTCTATCTCTCTCTCTCCATCTCTCTCTTCGCTCTCTCTCTCTCTCTCTCTCTCTCTCTCTCCCTCTCTCTCTCTCTCTCTCTCTCTCTCTCTCTCTCTCTCTCTCTCTCTCTCTCTCTCTCTCTCTCTCTCACACACACACACATATCTCTCTCTCTTTTCCACTCTCTCTCTCTTTCAATCTCTCTCTCGCTTTCTTTCTCTCAATCTCTCTCTTTCGCTCTCTCTCTTATCACTCTCTCTCTCTCTCTTCTCTCTCTCTCTCTGTCTCTCTCTCTCTCTCTCTCTCTCTCTCTGTGTGTGTCTCTCCCTCTCTCTAAGTCCTCTCTCTCTCTCTTTCCTCTCTCTTGCCACCCACAGTATCTCTCTCTCTTTCACTCGCACTCTGTCTTTCACATGCTCTCTCTCTCTCTCTCTCTCTCTCTCTCTCTCTCTCTTCCTCTCTCTCTCTCCCCTAAATAAAACTTCATGTAGGACTTTCCCATTTGGGGAAATCACTACCTCTAAATACAGCTCTGTCTCAGGTTCTGCTGTGGTGCAGTGGTTGCACAGCCTTTCCTCTACAGGGAGCCCAGGTTTTCCTGTGTCTACCTTTTTCAATGGCAAGGCTGTGCTCACTGACACATTCTTTATCAAGGTTTTTCTAAAGGTTTTCATCAAATAACATATTTTCCTTTTCTCCCCCTCTCTCCCTCTCTCTCTCTTTCACTCTCTCTCTCTCTCTTTCACTCTCTCCCCTTCTCTTTTTCTCTCTCTCTCTCTCTTTCCCTCTCTCACTCTCTCTCTCTCTCTTTCCTTTCTCTCTCTCTCTCTCTCTTTCACTCTCCCTCTCTCTCTCTCTCTTTCACTTACTCTCTCTTTCCCTCCTCTCTCTCTCTCTCTCTCTCTCTCTCTCTCTCTCTCTCTCTCACTCTCTCTCTCTTTCCTCTCTCCACTATATCTCTCAGGTTTCATATGGATAATATACTGTGATGTGTGTGGGAACGGTCTGTGCTCATTTTCATCCTCCCACCCAGCCACAGGCTAGATTAAGGTTATACCTCCAGTCTATTTCAGGCTCTGGATGTACAACCACCACGCAGCACTGCACACACTAGACCAAGAGTACTCACCCCTCCTCCATCCACAATCCCCTCCTGCAGGCACCCAGAGGAAGGCAGAAATCACACTATAAGCCTCCACTATTCTCTCTCTCATCATATCTCTCTTCCGCTCTTTCTGGCTGTGCTCTCTCTCTGTCTCTCTCTCCAATCTCTCTCTCTGTCTCTCTCTGTCTCTCTCTCTGTTTCTGTCTCTCTCTCTCTTATGTCTCTCTTCTCTCTCCTTCCTCTGTCTCTTCCTCTCCCCCGTTCCCACTTACTCTCTTTCTGCCTCTCTCTCTCTGTGTCTCTCTGTCCCTCTCTGTCTCTCTCTCTGTGTCTCTCTGTTTCCCTCTCTGTCTCCTCTCTCAATTTTGTCTCTCTCGTCTCTTTAACTACCTATATCTCTCTCTCTTTGTCTCTCTCTCCTTCCCTCTCTCTCTTCCTCTCCCTTCACTAATCTCTTTCTGCCTCTCTCTCTCCAATTCTTTTTTGTAAGACATTAGGAATGCTTAGGAGTTCTAAATACCTTTAAACATTGAAATAGTTTCAGAACTATCGGGTCTGAGAATACACCATGTCTGCTTTACTAAAGCTATTCGTGTCAGGGTCCTCTTGCTAGGAACAGGATTTTCAAACCTTTATGTAAAGCGTTTTCTCAAGTTGTCCCCTTTGGTTTATGGCAGATGGTCCAACACCATCCTCAGACAATTTATTACAATTGAATACAAGTTTTTACGGTGCAATTCTCATTTCTGGAAAAGTTGCTTCACAATTACAGGATCCAATACAGGATCCAATCTTGCCAACATAAGATAGATTAGATATTTCTTATTGTCAGATTTTTTACAGATATTTACTTTTACTTTACAAAGAAAATGCGCTACGATACAGTGAAGAGACATGAATCAAAACATCAAAAAGGTAAATGACAGTTTAAAGACTCTTATCAACCCCCCCATATACTCAATATTAAAACGCAATTACACTCCCTTAATGTCCATCCACTATTTGTGTCCGGTGGGAAGGTCTTTTTGTATGCCATTTCTAAGTGAGTATCCTTTTACTAGCTGCCATAGGACCTTCAATAGGTACTTTTCTCTATTGTGTAAGCTTATCGTATTTCACCCCAGTGCAAAGAAATTGATGTTTGTTCTATGTCAAATCCCATTATTTTTCCAACTTTAAATCTATTTCTCCCCGGTATGTTTTGATTGTAGGACAGGTCCGAAAGATAGTGAGAAGTGATCCAGCCCTCGATAGGCCCTTCTCTCCAACAAGGATGTAGGGAGCCAGTCTGTTTTGATTTCAGTTTAGGTGTTATGAAGAAACGTATGAGCATCTTCCAACAGTTCTCTCCATGACCTTGAGTTGGTGGAGCTTTGTTGAGTCTCTAATATGTTCGACCATGTTTCATCAGTTATTTCCATGTTCAGTTCCTCCTCCCCACATTTCTTTTGCTCGAGGTAAATCACCTTTATCTCCCTTAAGAAATAGTGTCGAACTTGTACGGTATCTGTAAAAATTGTTTATCCAAGCCATGTTTTTACTTAGGTCCTGGAAGTTATCTAGGTCCCCCCCATTCCTGATAATTGTACTAAATGATGTGATACCTTTCTGCGTCCATTGTTTAAATCTCTGTCCTGAGTTGCAGGGATGAAGCTGGGGTCGTATAGCGGACCAACTCAGCAGAGGTTTGACCTCTCTGTCTAAATGATTTTTGCTGTAACTACCTAAACCATGTCTTCAGAGAGAAATTAATCCACTGATTTTGTCTATTGTATATTTCTATTACCATATCCTTATTTCCCAAAACTGACTGTATGGGTGTCTGTCAAAAAATAGTCTCCATGTTTTTCCATTTGGATTCGTATTCTGAATTGCACCAACACAGTTGGTTATACCTACTCTTCCCGTTAGTTGGTTTGGTTATACCTACTCTCAAGTTATACCTACTCTTCAGCTCTTCCTGTGGTATAATTATATACTAGGACTTAGGTCAAAATCGTCGTTAAGCACATACCCTGAATATGTTCCAAATGTTTGTAAAACATCCATCAATCTAGGTACTCTTGAGCCTGGGTCTTCAAGAATAACAGAATGTCATCAGCATACGCATATCTTATGTTCACTGCCTCTTATTGTTATTCCCTCTAAGGTTGGGTCCTGTCTTATTGCCTGTGCTAATGGTTCGATTACAGCCTTGTCTTGCCCCTCTAATTTTATCGTTCATTACTAATGTCCATGTATCTTTATTCTTGCAGTCAGATATGAATGCAGACGCACTGTATCACTTCTTTGTTGAAACCAATCTTTCCATAACTTGGAATAGGTAATCCCATCCCACTGAATCAAATGCTTTTTCTGCATCTAGACTGATTAATATTACACTTGTCTTATTCTGAGCTAATGTGGTCCATGACATGTGGTGTTCTCCTTATGTTGTCCTGTGTCTGCCCTATTTTGTATCAAACCAGTTTTGATCTCCGTCAATCAATTCTGGGATTATGTTCTCCATTCTTTTGGCTATTGATGCATATAGTTTATAATCCGTGTTAAGAATTAAGGATACATATGAACTGCATTCCTTCTTATCTTTACCTTCCTTTGGGATTACAGATATGATGGCCTCTCTCTCATGATGGTGGGAGACCCCCCTCCCGCAGAGTCCAAGTTAAAACAGACCTTAAGTAGAGGTCTGTTAGTTGTTCTCTGAAGGTCTTGGAACCATTCTGAAGGGAAGCCATCAGGCCCTTAAGTAGAGGTGTTAGTTGTTCTCTGAAGGTCTTGACCCATTCTGAAGGGAGCCATCAGTGCCTGGAGACTTGTTTACTTTTAGTTGAGATATTGCTTTATTAATTTCTGCTGTGGTTATTTCTAAAGGTAAGTCTATCATTTTGCTCTGCCCCAATTGAGGGGAGATCAAGTGAGTTCAAAAAATGCTCTATTGTCTGTGCATCTGCCTTCTCTGGTTGCTTGTACAGATTTGTGTAATATGATTCAAATGCATTCTGTATTTCATCTAATTTGCATGTGATCTTATTTGTTTTGGGGGTCTTTTATTTTGAAAATGGTATTCTGTGCTTGTTGTTTCCTCAGTCTCCATGCTAGTAATTTGGCTGCCTTTAAGCCTCGCTTCATATATCGTTATTTCAGGAACCTGAGCTTTTTCTCTACTTCTCCATGAAATCTGGTCAATTTCCTGTTTTATCTTTTGATAATATAAGAGGTCTTTGTTTTGACTATGAGATCGTTCTAAGTTTCTTAGTGTTTCCTGTAATTTCAGCAGTTTCTGTGCTTTAATCTTTTTCTTGAGATGATGTGGCTATGATCTTTCCTCTAATAAGCGCCTCAGCTGCATCCCACAATGTAGCAGGAGATACTTCCCTGTTATCGTTATTCTCCAGATAGATGTTCAACATCTGTCTTTATTGATTCCTTGAATGCTGGATCATTCAACATGCTTGTGTCATGACGTTGGCCTGTGGGTAGTTTATGACCCCCCATAAATACCTTTCTCCCTTCGCCTCTCTCTACTGACCCTACTGAAGGACTGTTGAATAGCCTTTGTTAAATATAGAGAGTCTGGGCCAACTGACACTTACTCTTGTGTTACTGACTTGTTGCACCCTCGAAACTACTATGATTATTATTATTTGACCATGCTGGTCATTTATGAACATTTGAACATCTAGGCCATGTGCTGTTATAATCTCCACCCGGCACACCAGAAGAGGACTGGCCACCCCTCATAGCCTGGTTCCTCTCTAGATTTCTTCCTAGGTTTTGGCCTTTCTAGGGAGTTTTCCTAGCCACCGTGCTTCTACACCTGCATTGCTTGCTGTTTGGGGTTTTAGGCTGGGTTTCTGTACAGCACTTTGAGATATCAGCTGATGTAAGAAGGGCTATATAAATACATTTGATTTGATTTGATTTGATTTAGTTATCGTTTAGTTATCATGTAGTTATCAATTATTTATAATGTAGTTGCCAATTAGTTATCAGTTAGTTATCACGTTGTTATCAATTAGTTATCGCATAGTTATTTTACATTTTACATTTAAGTCATTTAGCAGACGCTCTTATCCAGAGCGATTACAAATTGGTGCATTCACCTTGTGATATCAGTGGAACACCCTTTACAATTGCATCTAAATCTTTTAAGGGGGGGGGTAGAAGGATTACTTTATCCTATCCTAGGTATTCCTTAAAGAGGTGGGGTTTCAGGTGTCTCCGGAAGGTGGTGATTGACTCCCTGTCCTGGCGTCGTGAGGAGCATGTTCCACCATTGGGGTGCCAGAGCAGCGAACAGTTTTGGCTGGGCTGAGCGGGAACTGTGCTTCCTCAGAGGTAGGGGGGCCAGCAGGCCAGAGGTGGATGAACGCAGTGCCCTTGTTTGGGTGTAGGGCCTGATCAGAGCCTGAAGGTATGGAGGTCGTTCCCTTCACAGCTCCGTGAGGCAATCACCATGGTCTTGTAGCGGATGCGAGCTTCAACTGGAAGCCAGTGGAGAGAGCGGAGGAGCGGGGTGACGTGAGAGAACTTGGGAAGGTTGAACATCAGACGGGCTGCGGCGTTCTGGATGAGTTGTAGGGGTTTAATGGCACAGGCAGGGAGCCCAGCCAACAGCGAGTTGCAGTAATCCATGCTGGAGATGACAAGTGCCTGGATAGGACCTGCGCCGCTTCCTGTGTGAGGCAGGGTCGTACTCTGCGAATGTTTTAGAGCATGAACCTACGGATCGGTCACCGACTTCGATGTTAGTGGAGAACGACAGGGTGTTGTCCAGGATCACGCCAAGGTTCTTAGCACTCTGGGAGGAGGGGGACAAGGAGTTGTCAACCGTGATAGCGAGATCATGGAACAGGCAGTCCCTTCCGGGAGGAAGAGCAGCTCCGTCTTGCCGAGGTTCAGCTTGAGCTGGTGATCCGTCATCCACCTGATATGTCTGACAGTCATGCAGAGAGTGCGATTCGCCGCCTGGTTATCAGAAGGGGAAAGGAGAAGATGAATTGTGTGTCGTCTGCATAGCAATGATAGGAGAGACCATGTGAGGATATGACAGAGCCAAGTGACTTGGTGTATAGCGAGAATAGGAGAGGGCCTAGAACAGAGCCCTGGGGGACCCAGTGGTGAGACGCATGGTGCGGAGACAGATTCTCGCCACGCCACCTGGTAGGATCGACCTGTCAGTAGGACGCAATCCAAGCGTGGGCCGCGCCGGAGATGCCCAACTCGTAGAGGGTGGAGAGGAGGATCTGATGGTTCACGGTATCAAAGGCAGCGGATAGTCTAGAAGGATGAGAGCAGAGGAGAGAGAGTTAGCTTTAGCAGTGCGGGAGAGCCTCCGTGACACAGAGAAGACAGTCTCTGTTGAATGCCCAGTCTTGAAACCTGACTGATTAGGATCAAGAAGGTCATTCTGAGAGAGATAGCAGGAGAGCTGGCCAAGGACGGCACGTTCAAGAGTTTTGGAGAGAAAAGAAAGAAGGGATACTGGTCTGTAGTTGTTGACATCGGAGGGGATCAGTGCAGGTTTTTTCAGAAGGGGTGCAACTCTCTCGCTCTCTTGAAGACGGAAGGGACGTAGCCAGCGGTCACGGATGAGTTGATGAGCGAGGTGAGGAAGGGGAGAAGGTCTCCGGAAATGGTCTGGAGAAGAGAGGAGGGGATAGGGTCAGTGGGCAGGTTGTTGGGCGGCCGGCCGTCACAAGCGCGGGATTTCATCTGGAGAGAGAGGGGAAAGAGAGTCAAAGCACAGGGTAGGGCAGTGTGAGCAGGACCAGCGATGTCGTTTGACTTAGCAAACGAGGATCGGATATCGTCAGCCTTCTTTTCAAAATGGTTGACGGAGTCGGTCCGCAGAGAGGGAGGAGGGGGCGGGAGGATTCAGGAGGGGAGGAGAAGGTAGCAAAGAGCTTCCTAGGGTTAGAGGCAGATACTTGGAATTTAGAGTGGTAGAAAGTGGCTTTAGCAGCAGAGACAGAAGAGGGAGAATGTAGAGAGGAAGGGTGAAAGGATGCCAGGTCCGCAGGGGAGGCGAGTTTTCCTCCATTTCCGCTCGGCTGCCGGGGCCCTGTTCTGTGAGCTCGTAGTGAGTCGTCGAGCCACGGAGCAGGAGGGAGGACCGAGCCGGCCTGGAGGATAGGGGACGAGAAAATCAAAGGATGCAGAAAGGGAGGGGAGGAGGGTTGAGAAGCAGAATCAGGAGATAGGTTGGAGAAGGTTTGAGCAGAGGGAAGAGATGATAGGATGGAAGAGGAGAGAGTAGGGGAGAGAAGAGCGAAGGTTGAGACGCGCAATACCATCCGGTAGGGGCAGAGTGAGAAGTGTTGGATGAGAGCAAGAGGGAAAAGGAAACAAGGTAGTGGTCGGAGATTTGGAGGGGAGTTGCAATGAGATTAGTGGAAGAACAGCATCTAGTAAAAATGAGGTCAAGCGTATTGCCTGCCTTGTGAGTAGGGGGGAAGGTGAGAGGGTGAGGTCAAAGAGGAGAGGAGTGGAAAGAAGGGGCAGAGAGGAATGAGTCAAAGGTAGACGTGGGGAGGTTAAAGTCACCCAGAACTGTGAGAGGTGAGCCATCCTCAGGAAAGGAACTTATCAAGGCGTCAAGCTCATTGATGAACTCTCCAAGGGAACCTGGAGGGCGATAAATGATAAGGATGTTAAGCTTGAAAGGGCTGGTAACTGTGACAGCATGGAATTCAAATGAGGAGATAGACAGATGGGTCAGGGAGAAAGAGAGAATGTCCACTTGGGAGAGATGAGGATTCCAGTGCCACCACCCCGTTGGCTCGATGCTCTAGGGGTATCGCGAGAACACGTGGGCAGACGAAGAGAGCAGTAGGAGTAGCAGTGTTATCTGTGGTAATCCATGTTTCCGTCAGCGCCAGGAAGTCTAGGGACTGGAGGGTAGCATAGGCTGAGATGAACTCAGCCTTGTTGGCTGCAGAACCGGCAGTTCCAGAGGCTGCCGGAGACCTGAACTCCACGTGGGTCGTGCGCGCTGGGACCACCAGGTTAGAGTGGCAGCGCCACGCGGTGTGAAGCGTTTGTATGGCCTGTGCAGAGAGGAGAGAACAGGGATAGACAGACACATAGTTGACAAGCTACAGAAGTGTTGTTTCTTGTATTATTGTCTCTTGTGTCTTTAGAGAACTGTTTCACTTTGATATCCTTTTCTTCTGTCCTGATTTTCTCTTTCTTTTCTTCTGTTAACTAGATATTCTTTGTTGTTCTTCGTTAGCTAGCTAGCTTCTTCCAAAAAGAGTCCCTAGCAACTGCTTAGCAACTGGTTAACAATTCAGCTAGCTAAGATAACTACAATTTTATGAAAAATAGTTATTTTTCAAAAGCCTATCTTCTTTGTTTGTTGCTTGTTTTTTCTCCTATTCAGTCTTGCAGTTTTCTTTTGCTTTTTTCCGATGTACTTCACTCTAAAAACCATGTAAATTTCAATATTTGTAGGAGCTCATTTTTCAGCTGCTGCTGCTCAAAATGGAGTTCGGGAACGTTATCATGTAGTTATCACATAGTTATCATGTAGTTATCAATTAGTCATCATGTAGTTAAAGAATCAGTTATCATTTAGTTAACAATTAGTAATGGTGTAGTTATCAATTAGTTATTATGTAGTTAGCAATTAGTTATCAAGTAGTTATCATGTAGTTATCAATTAGTTATCACAAAGTTATCAATTCGTTATCATGTAGTTATCAATTAGTTATCATGTACTTTTCCATTATAAATAGTCTACTGTACTACACTAGACCAGGGGTATCCAAAACTACACTGGAGTCGAGATTACTGCTGGTTTCCTGTTCTACCTGATAATTAATTGAATCCACCTGGTGTCCCAGGTATAAATCAGTCCCTGATTAGAAGGGAAGAATGAAAAAATGCAGTCGAACTGGAATCAAGGTCCAGAATTGAATTTGAAAGCACTAGACCTAAGGTCTTAATGTTGTACATTGTCTGCCATCTACTGTTGGGATTCAACTATTACATCAGTGATAATCATGTCCACATGCTGCTTACTGTAAAGTCTCCAACATTTCCTCATCTTACAGTAAAACACCATATTACCAATAAATCACTTAACACGAGATGAAGTGTTAATAAGTGACCGCTTACAAGCCCTTTATCCATTTCAATAAAATAGACAGAAAACAGAATTCTTGCTCATGTTTTATTATTATGAAGACTTCACTTCATACAGAGACAGAGAGGATGGAAGAGAGAGAGAACATCTGAGAGGTTTAGAACTCACTTCATACAGAGACAGAGGATGGAAGAGAGAGAGAACATCTGAGAGGTTTAGAATTCACTTCATACAGAGACAGAGAGGATGGAAGAGAGAGAGAACAGTTTCAGTAAGTGGATTGGAACCTTGCTGTGGACCATTGAAGGAGAGAAAAATCAGGACAGCATTCAGCAGGGGCCAACGTTGTACATTTTTTATTGAATGGAAATGGTGCTGTACTGAAAGACCAGTTAAAGAATGCTGTGAATATGGTCTCTGAGAAGGCAATAGTTTTCAGTATGACGCTGCTCAAGTTTTGCCATTTTAAATGGTCATACCCATATTAATCACCAGATGGGAGCAAACACACCTCAAAGAACACTGAAGAAGGGGACACACCCGTTGTCGTTTGGTACAAATCGTTGTGAAACGTAGTGAAATGTTTAATCAATTGAATGTGCCCCAGGTTATAAACATAATCCAGTCATGGTTCTAGCTATGTTGATGGCTAGCCTTCATCTCATTAACTATGCTCAGTAATAGATTGATCCATATCCAAAATACAGTTGTCAAGACAACAAAGAGAGTTTGTGTTTGATGGAATGGAAGTCCACTACACACTTCAGTTGTATAGCCTATTCAGAGTCTGATTAAATAAATAAACGTGCCTGCAAGCAGACAGCCTCACCATAGCGAATAGTTGTGGCAATATGCTCACAATTGTTCTTGATAACAAAAGTATTTCCCACAATCATTATTCAGGGACACAATATCTTGAATCGTCTGTGCATCCGTTCTGATTTTTTTTTCCTTATCGAGATGATTGGCCAACACAGGGGTACTTGTGCCTTTCACTGCTGCCAGTGAAGCAAATGTACATTTGTAACTGTAGAGATAACTTCACCTGATAGAGAAATGGAAATGAAATCAGACATTTTTGTAATTTATGACTTTATAGTAATATTTTGGATTGTGTAGGTTCATGTTTTATATTGTTAATATTTTAAACTTACCTGGGAAGTGAAAATATCTTGTCCATCTTTTCTTCTATTGGGATCGCCAATCACTTTATCACCCACCCAAATTGCATAGTGGTTGAATCCAGTTCGATCAAATTTGATGATATCCCCAAAATGATACTAAAAGATTATTAAATAAATAAATATAAACATTATAGGAACAAGTAATACCTGCATTATTTGACGCTAATTGCTATTTACATTGATCTTTTCCTGTAAATCACATAATCCATATCTTTAAAAAAGTAATTAACGGCAGGCAATGATTTCACTGTATTCATTGATAATGTATAATGCTAATGTAACTGACAATTATGACACATTTTCACAAAGTGTGTTGGGGACCCGAGTTATATATTCAGAACAAAAAACTACTTTTCAAATAAAAACATGTTCAATTAGCCAAAAAGTTTCTCACTTTTGTTGAATACCTACTAACAAGACGGTAAATATCATACTAGTAGATTAGGAGATTAATTATTTAAAGTCACTTACCCTCCTTCAACCGAGATTGTCAGTTGAAAAAGCAAAATGGCCAAAATTAAGGTCTACTTCATTTTCATCTTCATGGCTGTCCAGGGAAATGCTGGAAAGGATAAAACAGAGATGCAAATGAAAGAGGAGTCAAGCACATGTTAATTTGAGAGGGCACTAAGTGTTTTCGCATACATTTTGGCCACTGTACCTATAACTCTTCAAAACACATTTGAATCTCAATAACCCATTTCTAGCTATAGGGTACAGTAGCTTACCACTGGAGTTAATGGAGTTAACTGAGAGCTGTAGGAGCTACAGTATGTCAAATGTCAGACTGACAGTAACTGAAACATGAACGTGTTGTTAAATTCATAGTAATACAACACAACCTCAAAATTACTGGTGAAAATAGATAATTTTTACAAACAGCCAAAAAACGTTTTTAACACAGGGTTGTGTCCTCAGTCCTCTGCTGTACTCCCTGTTCAACCACAACTGCATGGCTTTGCGCGTCACCAAATCCATCATCAAGTTTGCTAACGACACCATGGCTATAGCCTAATAACCAACAACGACGAGTCAGCCTATAGGGGAGGAGGAACAGGCATTGTGGTGCCAGGACAACAACCTCTCCCTCAACATCTGCAAAACAGTTGATTGTTGACTTCAGGAAGCAGAGAAGGTAACATGCCCATGATCCACATCAATGGGACTGCAGTAGAGAGGTCAGCAGTTTTAACTTCCTTGGCATCTACACAGTTGTGTAAAGTACTCAAGTGAAAATACTTTAAAGGACAGGAAAATTGTCCAATTCACGCACTTATCAAGAGAACATGCCTGGTAATCCCCTACTGGCTCTGATCTGGCAGACTCACTAAACACACATGCTTCGTTTGTAAATGATGTCTGAGTGCTGGAGAGTGACCCTGGCTCTCCATAAAAAATGTAAATAAATAATTGTGCCGTCTGGTTTGCTGAATTTAAAATGATTTATACCTTTACTTTTTCTTTTGATACTTAAGTATATTTGAGCAATTATATTTACTTTGAGACTTAAATATATTTAAAACCGAATACTTTTAGACTTATACTTAAGTAGTATTTTACTGGGTGACTTTCACTTTTCTATCAAGGTATCTTTACTTTTACTCAAGTACTTTTTCCTCCACTGCGTCCCCATCACCAAGGACTTGACATGGACCAACAACACCAACACTCTTGTCAAGAGGCCACAACCGCGCCTCTACTTTCTAAGATGGCTGAAGAAATCCCGCATGCCAGCCCAGGAACTCTTCACATACTACCGCTGCACCATGGAAAGCGTCCTGTCTGGTTGCATCACGGTCTGGTACGGGAAGTGCTCCGTCCACGACCGCAAGGCCAGGTATATATGCATAGATAATAACACAGAGTAGCAGCGGCGTAAAAGAGCGGGTGGGGGGGCAATGCAAATAGTCTGGGTCGCCATTTGATTAGATGTTCAGGAGTCTTATGGCTTGGGGGTAGAAGCTTTTTAGAAGCTTCTTGGACCTAGACTTGCTGTGCAGTAGCAGAGAGAACAGTCGATAACTGGGGTGGCTGGAGTCTTTGACAATTTTTAGGGCGTTCCTCTGACATCGCCAGGTATAGAGGTCCTGGATGGCAGGAAGCTTGGTCCCAGTGATGTACTGGGCCGTACGCACTACCCTCTGTAGTGCCTTGCGGTCGGAGGCCGAGCAGTTGCCGTACCAGGCAGTGATGCAACCAGTCAGGATTCTTTCGATGGTGCAGCTATAGAACCTTTTGAGGATCTGAGGACCCATGCCAAATCTTTTCAGTCTGCTGAGGTGGAATAGGTTTTGTCGTGCCCTCTTCACGACTGTCTTGGTGTGCTTGGACCATGTTAGTTTGTTGGTGATGTGGACACCAAGAAACTTGAAGCTCTCAACCTGCTCCAATACAGCCCAGTTGATGGGAATGGGGCGTGCTCGGTCCTCTTTTTCCTGTAGTCCACAATCATCTCCTTTGTCTTGATCATGTTGAAGGAGAAGTTGTTGTCCTGGCACCATCCAGCTAGGTCTCTGAACTCCTCCCTATAGGCTGTCTCGTTGTTGTCGGTGAATAGGCCTACCACTGTTGTGTCGTCAGCAAACTTATTGATGGTGTTGGAGTCGTGCCTGGCCGTGCAGTCATGAGTGAACAGGGAGTACAGGAGGGGACTGAGCACGCAACCCTGAGGGGCTCCTGTGTTGAGGATCAGCATGACGGATGTGTTGTTACCTACCCTTACCACCTGGGGGCGGCCCGTCAGGATGTCCAAGATCCAGTTGCAGAGGGAGGTGTTTAGTCCCAGGGTCCTTAGCTTAGTGATGAGCTTTGTGGGCACTATAGTGTTGAACGCTGAGCTGTAGTCAATGAATAGCATTCTCATATAGGTGTTACTTTTGTCCAGGTGGGAAAGGGCAGTGTGGAGTGCAATAGAGATTGCGTCATCTTTTAGAGCAAGTATGCAAATTGGAGTGGGTCTAGGGTTTCTGGGATAATGGTGTTGATGTGAGCCATGTCCAGCCTTTCAAAGCACTTCATGGCTACAGACATGAGTGCTCAGGTGCGGTAGTAATTTAGTCAGGATACCTTAGTGTTCTTGGGCACAGGGACTATGGTGGTCTGCTTAAAACATGTTGGTATTACAGACTCAGACAGAGAGGTTGAAAATGTCAGTGAAGACACTTGCCAGTTGATCAGCGCATGCTCGCAGTACACGCCCTGGCAATCCGTCTGGCCCTGCGGCCTTGTGAATGATGATCTGTTTAAAGGTCTTACTTACATCGGCTGCTGAGGCGTGATCACACAGTCGTCCAGAACAGCTGGTGCTCTTATGCATGTTTCAGTGTTATTTGCCTCAAAGTGAGCATAGAAGTAGTTTAGCTCGTCTGGTAGGCGTGTGTCACTGGGCAGCTCTCGGCTGTACTTCCCTTTGTAGTCTGTAATGGTTTGCAAGCCCTGCCACATCCTCATGAGCGTTGGAGCCAGTGTAGTATGATTCGATCTTAGTCCTGTATTGAGGCTTTGCCTATTCGATGGCATGCGAGATTTGTTATAAGCTTCCTGGTTAGAGTCCCGCACCTTGAAAGCGGCAGCTCTAGCCTTTAGCTCAGTGCAGATGTTGCCTGTAATCCATGGCTTCTGGTTGGGGTATGTACGTACAGTCACTGTTGGGACGACGTCATCGATGCACTATTGATGAAGCCAATGACTGATGTGGTGTACTCCTCAATGCCATCAGAAGAATCCCAGAGCATATTCCAGTCTGTGCTAGCAAAACAGTCCTGTAGTTTAGCATAGGCTTCATCTGAACACTTTTTTATAGACCGAGTCACTGGTGCTTCCTGCTTTAATTTTTGCTTGTAAGCAGGAATCAGGAGAATAGAATTATGTTCAGATTTGCCAAATGGAGGGCGAGGGGGAGCTTTGTACATGTCTCTGTGTGTGGAGTAAAGGTGGTCTAGAGTTTTTTTCAGCTATGAAAAATACAGATGAAAAGTCTCTAGGTAGATAGTGTGGTCTACAGCTTGTCATGAGAAAATCTACCTCAGGCGAGCAACATTTTTAGTCTTCCTTAGATATTGTGCATCAGCTGTTGTTTACAAATATACATAGTCCGCCACCCCTTGTCTTACCAGACGCGCTGTTCTATCCTGCCGATACATCGTATAATCAGCCAGCTGTATGTTGATAATGTTATCGTTCAGCCACAACTCCGTGAAGCATAAGATATTACAGTTTTTAATGTCCCGTTGGTAGTTTATTCTTCCTTGTAGATCGTCAATGTTATTTTCCAATGATTGCATGTTAGCTAGTAGAACGGAAGGCAGTGGGGGTTTATTCGATCGGGGGTTTATTCGATCGCCTACAAATTCTCAGAAGGCAGCCTGACCTCGGTCCTCTTTTTCTGCATCTTCTCTTCACGCAAATGACAGAGATTTGAGCCTGTTCCTAGAAAGCAGTATGTTCTTCTGCCAGTTTGTGGTGACTAATTCGCTGTTCTGATGTCCAAAAGTTATTTTCGGTCCTAAGAAACAGTAGCAGCAACATTATGTACAGAATAATTTAAAAAATAAGTAGCAAACAACGCAAAAAAACTAACAAAAAACACATAGTTGGTTAGGAGCACGTGAAACATCAGCCATATTTTCCTGGCGCCATGATACATAAACAATTCCTTTGTATTCTACCCCCTCCCATTCCTGCCCGTTACCCCGTCTGCTAATGATAATAAAACACCTGTCTAATGAATGTATGCTCTAAGCACCAGAAATATCCATTTAATTTGAGAAATTTGGTTGGGATTCCTTCCATTTCAAAATAAATCATCACAACTTATTTAAAATTGAAACCTGTAAAAAGTTCAGTTGTATAGTAGCCTAAATTACCATGCTACTATGCTAATGAGAAGCATCAATCCCCCAAGACCATTCACTGTCACCTCTCAACAGGGAAGACCATTCCCCCTCACCTCTCAACAGAGAGGACCATTCCCCCTCACCTCTCAACAGGGAAGACCATTCCCTGTCACATCTCAACAGGGAAGACCCTTCCCCCTCACCTCTGAACTGGGAAGACCCTTCACCTCACATCTCAACAGGGAAGACCCTTCCCCCTCACATCTCAACAGGGAAGACCCTTCCCCCTCACCTCTCAACAGGGAAGACCCTTCCCCCTCACCTCTCAACAGGGAAGACCCTTCACTCTCACCTCTCAACAGGGAAGACCCTTCACCTCAACTCAAAATCCACTTGTCTGACTCTCTAGAGGTGAGCTAAACGTAATGGGGGAGCAGTGGGTCTCTTCATCAGTCTGTCTCAGCTATATATTTTAGTAGTAGGGGAGAGTGGGGTATGTTCAGCCACTTTAGGGTAAGTGGCTGATGGTGTCCTGTTATGATGCTTAATAGGTCAAAGTTTAATTCATGGAATGGGGGAGTGGTATATTGTATAAATAATGTACGCCTACATTCAGATATAGATATCTCTGTTCAATATCACTCTCCCTTCCATTTATTGACCAGTTGTCTGGGACAGGGATGTTATTTTGATGTGCCAATTCGTAAGCAAATTCTCTGCATTTGAGGCTAATAAGCCCATTAAACTGGTCCGTGAGATTCTTGATATGATTATCAAGCTCAGACTCCATGTCATCAGATACGACCTTGTGTTCCCCTGCAACTCCATCACAACCTCTCTTTATCAAGCTCAGACTCCATGTCATCAGATAAGACCTTGTGTTCCCCTGCAACTCCATCACAACCTCTCTTTATCAAGCTCAGACTCCATGTCATCAGATAAGACCTTGTGTTCCCCTGCAACTCCATCACAACCTCTCTTTATCAAGCTCAGACTCCATGTCATCAGATAAGACCTTGTGTTCCTCTACCACTCTATCCTCTCTTTAGACAGGTGTATGGTCATTTGTTCAAGTTTTAAGTTGTATTGGTCATATGTACAGGATACACATGGTATACAAGTCCAAGGACGAAATGCTTACTTGCAGGTTCCTTCTGGACAATGCAACAACAAAAAGAAATAATAAAATATATGAATATGAACATAAAGTAGATGGCTCAGTAGAATAGAATAAACATTTTAGCATACACATAATACAGGAACACACAGTGCAGTATTTAACAATCATAAATAAAGTCTGGTAGCAGCAGTTGTGATGTGTGTAAGTATAAATGTGTGTGTGTGTATAAGTGTGTGTGGATGAGTGGATGTCTGTGTGGGAGTGCATGAGTTCTAATGCTGGGAGAATCAGAGCAGGTGGTCCGTCCAGTTCAAGTGTTCAGCAGTCTGATGGCTTGTCGACAGAAACTGTCTCGAAGCCTGTTGGTATCAGATCTCATGCTCTGATACCGTCTGTAAACAACTCGTGCCTGGGGTGTGTGGGGTCCTTGACGATGCTACGGGACTTCCTCAGGCACCGTTTAGAGTAGATGTCCTGGATGAGTGGTACCAAGGTCCGGTGATGTACTGGGCCGTCTTCACCACCTGCTGGAGGCCCAAGGTCCCAGTGATGTACTGGGCCGTCTTCACCACCTGCTGGAGGCCCAAGGTCCCAGTGATGTACTGGGCAGTCTTCACCACCTGCTGGAGGCCCAAGGTCCCAGTGATGTACTGGGCCGTCTTCACCACCTGCTGGAGGCCCAAGTTCCCGGTGACGTACTGGGCCGTCTTCACCACCTGCTGGAGGCCCAAGTTCCCAGTGATGTACTGGGCCGTCTTCACCAGCACTGGAGGGCCTTGCGGTCGTGGACGGAGCATTTCCCGTACCAGACCGTGATGCAACCAGACAGGACGCTTTCCATGGTGCAGCGGTAGTATGTGAAGAGTTCCTGGGGTGGCATGCGGGATGTCTTCAGCCGTCTTAGGAAGTAGAGGCGCGGTTGTGGCCTCTTGACAAGAGTGGTGGTGTTGTTGGTCCATGTCAAGTCCTTGGTGATGGGGACACAGTGGAGGAAAAAGTACTTGAGTAAAAGTAAAGATACCTTGATAGAAAAGTGAAAGTCACCCAGTAAAATACTACTTAAGTATAAGTCTAAAAGTATTCGGTTTTAAATATATTTAAGTCTCAAAGTAAATATAATTGCTCAAATATACTTAAGTATCAAAAGAAAAGTAAAGGTATAAATCATTTCAAATTCAGCAAACCAGACGGCACAAATATTTAATTTACATTTTTTATGGCGAGCCAGGGTCACTCTCCAGCACTCAGACATCATTTACAAACGAAGCATGTGTGTTTAGTGAGTCTGCCAGATCAGAGGCAGTATGGATGACCAGGCATGTTCTCTTGATAAGTGTGTGAATTGGACAATTTTCCTGTCCTGCTAAGCATTCAAAATGTGCATTTTAGGGTCAGGGAAAATTTGTGGAGTAAAAAGTACATTATTTTCTTTAGGAATGTAATGAAGTAAAAGTAAAACTCGAAAATATATAAATACCCCAAAACAACTACTAGAGTAGTACTTTAAAGTATTTTCACTTGAGTACTTTACACAACTGTGTAGATGCCAAGGAAGTTAAAACTGCTGACTCTCTCTACTGCAGTCCCATTGATGTGGATCATGGGCATGTTACCTTCTCTGCTTCCTGAAGTCAACAATCAACTGTTTTGCAGATGTTGAGGGAGAGGTTGTTGTCCTGGCACCACAATGCCTGTTCCTCCTCCCTATAGGCTGACTCGTCGTTGTTGGTTATTAGAGCTATAGCCATGTTGTCGTTAGCAAACTTGATGATGGATTTTGTGATGCGCAAAGCCATGCAGTTGTGGTTGAACAGGGAGTACAGCAGAGGACTGAGGACACAACCCTGTGTTAAAAACGTTTTTTGGCTGTTTGTAAAAATTATCTATTTTCACCAGTAATTTTGAGGTTGTGTTGTATTACTATGAATTTAACAACACGTTCATGTTTCAGTTACTGTCAGTCTGACATTTGACATACTGTAGCTCCTACAGCTCTCAGATAACTCCATTAACTCCAGTGGTAAGCTACTGTACCCTATAGCTAGAAATGGGTTATTGAGATTCAAATGTATTTTGAAGAGTTATAGTTACAGTGGCCTAAATTAATGTGAAGACATTTAGTGCCCTCTCAAATTAACATGTGCTTGACTCCTCTTTCATTTGCATCTCTGTTTTATCCTTTCCAGCATTTCCCCTGGACAGCCATGAAGATGAAAATTGGCCAATCATCTCGATAAGGATAATAAAATCAGAACAGATGCACAGATGATTAAAGATATTGTGACCCTGAATAACGATTGTGGGAGATACTTTGTTATCAAGAACAATTGTGAGCATATTGCCACAACTATTCGCTATGGTGAGGCTGTCTGCTTGCAGGCACGTTTATTTATTTAATCAGACTCTGAATAGGCTATACAACTGAAGTGTGTAGTGGACTTCCATTCCATCAAACACAAACTCTCTTTGTTGTCTTGACAACTGTATTTTGGATATGGATCAATCTATTACTGAGCATAGTTAATGAGATGAAGGCTAGCCATCAACATAGCTAGAACCATGACTGGATTATGTTTATAACCTGGGGCACATTCAATTGATTAAACATTTCACTACGTTTCACAACGATTTGTACCAAACGACAACGGTGTGTCCCCTTCTTCAGTGTTCTTTGAGGTGTGTTTGCTCCCCATCTGGTGATTAATATGGGTATGACCATTTAAAATGGCAAAACTTGAGCAGCGTCATACTGAAAACTATTGCCTTCTCAGAGACCATATTCACAGCATTCTTTAACTGGTCTAAACCTCTCAGATGTTCTCTCTCTCTCTTCCATCCTCTCTGTCTCTGTATGAAGTGAGGTCTAAACCTCTCAGATGTTCTCTCTCTCTTCCATCCTCTCTGTCTCTGTATGAAGTGAGTTCTAAACCTCTCAGATGTTCTCTCTCTCTTCCATCCTCTCTGTCTCTGTATGAAGTGAGGTCTAAACCTCTCAGATGTTCTCTCTCTCTTCCATCCTCTCTGTCTCTGTATGAAGTGAGGTCTAACCCTCTCAGATGTTCTCTCTCTCTTCCATCCTCTCTGTCTCTGTATGAAGTGAGGTCTAAACCTCTCAGATGTTCTCTCTCTCTTCCATCCTCTCTGTCTCTGTATGAAGTGAAGTCTTCATAATAATAAAACATGAGCAAGAATTCTGTTTTCTGTCTATTTTATTAAAATGGATAAAGGGCTTGTAAGCCGTCACTTATTAACATTCATCTCGTGTTAAGTGATTTATTGGTAATATGGTGTTTTACTGTAAGATGAGGAAATGTTGGAGACTTTACAGTAAGCAGCATGTGGACATGATTATCACTGATGTAATAGTTGAATCCCAACAGTAGATGGCAGACAATGTACAACATTAAGACCTTAGGTCTAGTGCTTTCAAATTCAATTCTGGACCTTGATTCCAGTTCGACTGCATTTTTCATTCTTCCCTTCTAATCAGGGACTGATTTATACCTGGGACATGAGGTGGATTCAATTAATTATCAGGTAGAACAGAAAACCAGCAGTAATCTGGACCTCCAGTGTAGTTTTTGATACCCCTGGTCTAGTGTATTACAGTGGACTGTTTATAATGGAAAACTACATGATAACTAATTGATTACTACATGATAAGTAACTGATAACTAGCTGATAACAACATGATAACTACATGATAAAGAATTGATAACTACGTGATAACTAATTGATAACTTCGTGATAACTGAGGACTACTTTCCTGGAGTAATAAAGGGCCATTTCATAAAGTACAGAGGAGTATGTTTCTCCACTTATACAGGAGTAATAAATCCCCTCCCCCAACCAAGCCCTGTTTGTTATCTAATTTGTCAATCCTTTAAGAATACTGGTGACATCACAGGTATTCCACTGAGAGGACACACTCAGCTTGTGTTCACCTGTGTGTGCATGCGTATGTCTGTGTGTTAGTCATGCTCTTCTGTATAGATTTGTCATCCAGTAGCCCAGTAAAGTCCCACTGGAGGGTAAAGGTTTTATGGAGGGTATATATCAGGTATGAGGGAGGGTATACAGTAGGTATGATGGAGGGTATACAGTAGGTATGATAGAGGGTATATATCAGGTATGTGGGAGGGTATACAGTAGGTATGATGGAGGGTATACAGTAGGTATGATGGAGGGTATATATCAGGTATGAGAAAAGGTATACAGTAGGTATGATGGAGGGTGTAGAGTAGGTATGATGGAGGGTATATATCAGGTATGATGGAGGGTATATATCATGTATGATGGAGGGTATACAGTAGGTATGATGGAGGGTATATATCAGGTATGAGGAAGGGTATACAGTAGGTATGATGGAGGGTATATATCAGGTATGATGGAGGGTATATATCAGGTATGATGGAGGGTATACGGAGGGTATACAGCAGGTATGATGGAGGGTACACATCAGGTATGATGGAGGGTATACGGAGGGTATACAGCAGGTTTGATGGAGGGTATATATCAGGTATGATGGAAGGTATACAGTAGGTATGATGGAGGGTATATATCAGGTATGATGGAGGGTATACAGTAGGTATGATAAAGGGTATATGTCAGGTATGATGGAGGGTATACATCAGCTATGATGGAGGGTATACAGTAGGTATGACGGAGGTTATACAGTAGGTATGATGGAGGGTATACATCAGCTATGATGGAGGGTATACAGTAGGTATGACGGAGGTTATACAGTAGGTATGATGGAGGGTATACAGTAGGTATGATGGAGGGTACACATCAGCTATGATGGAGGGTATATATCAGGTATGATGGAGGGTATACAGTAGGTATGACGGAGGTTATACAGTAGGTATGATGGAGGGTATACAGTAGGTATGATAAAGGGTATATGTCAGGTATGATGGAGGGTATACATCAGCTATGATGGAGGGTATACAGTAGGTATGACGGAGGTTATACAGTAGGTATGATGGAGGGTATACATCCGCTATGATGGAGGGTACACATCAGCTATGATGGAGGGTATACATCAGGTATGATGGAGGGTATACATCAGGTATGATGGAGGGTATACAGTAGGTATGATGGAGGGTATATATCAGGTATGATGGAGGTTAAACAGAAGGTATGATGGAGGGTATACAGTAGGTATGATGGAGGGTATATATCAGGTATGATGGAGGGTATATATCAGGTATGATGGAGGGTATATATCAGGTATGATGGAGGGGATATATCAGGTATGATGGAGGGTATACAGTATGTATGATGGAGGGTATACCGTAGGTATGATGGAGGGTATACATCAGGTATGATGGAGGGTATACAGTATGTATGATGGAGGGTATACAGTAGGTATGGTGGGAACTCTCTAGCAGGCACAGATGAATGTCCTCCTTAATCCCACAATTCAATGGGAAGGCATCAAGTCAGTATTCCAACAATGGGCCTCAGTCGATAGACGGCAAAGTGTCAGGGGCCAATCGATAGCATTCCACTGCATATAGCCTGGATTCTCAAGCCAAACAGGTTCCTGCAACACGTCATCAGAACATGTATCTGAAAGCAGCATGCACTGAGATCCCCATCCCCAGACACAGAGGGGACAAAGACTGGACTGAAACCCCAGCTCGCTCCACCAGAGGCAGGGCGCTGGGCGGAAGACCTACCCCAACACGTGCTACTGTGCTGGGGGTGTAGGAGCCAGCTGGGTCCTGCTGGAGCGAAAACGTCTGGAGGAGCCCATCTCTACAGGGATTTGTCCAGGCCAGTCTCTACAGGGATCTCTCCAGGCCAGCACCGTCTACAGGGATCTCTCCAAGGCCAGTCTCTACAGGGATCTGTCCAGGCCAGTCTCTACAGGTAGAGATAACACTGGATCAGTGGATAGGTGAAGGGGACATCTGTGAGGACTTGTGTGTCTATTAAGATCTGATTTGATTACAGTATATTTTTTGTTTTCAGCCCTGGAACAAATCCAAGGTTTTATTGTTCATGATAATGTGTTATGATTTGCGTGGATACAATGCTGTGATGCCTTGGCTAGAAAACAATTGGCACTGTTTATTTAAATATTCATTTGTATTTCATGTAATATTATACATTTTGCGTCATTTGTTTGTGTAGCTATCACAAATGTACCTACAGGTGTAGGATCTTAATTTGATCACTATTTTGTTGCTGAGAATTTTGATGCACAGCAGGAAAAGTAAACTTGTAGTGTATTCAAGGTTTAAAAAGGCTTCTATAGTTTACAATTTCCTCTTTAAATATCAGACTTGATTTGCCCTAAGAAGAAATATGTATCAACCTCTAAATCCATTAATTATAATCCATCCATTAATTATAATCCACAAAATAATTCACACTTTATGTTGCTGCAGGATTATTTTCCTGCTGTGAGAAACTGCTCAAAATAAGATCAAACAGCTGTAGCTGTCCATGTAGAGACAGCAAATGATACACTACAATGCTGCAGCCACCAAAAACACCAGCAGAAGTACATGAAAGGAAACTAATTTTGCTGTTCATAAATGATAATTTGATGCCATGACAATGATTACAGCTGCTTTTGTATTTGTATTTATTAGGGATCCCCATTAGCTGGCAGCAGCTACTCTTCCTGGGGTCCAAACACATTAAGGCACTTGATTGTTACATTGTTACACCACTACATACGAGGCTGTGCCGTGTTCCGATGAGGTGTTAAAAGTAAACAGTCTCCATGTTAAGTTGTCAACACAGCCAAGTGTATATCCTTTAGTAACCCTGGGAAATAAATGATTAAAGTTGAACATGGTTCAGCAGGTGTCCTGTTAATTAGTTAACGTCATCATCTCCCTGTCAGGACGGAAGTCTCCTGCGTAGCACAGTGGGAACTCTCACACCCCACTGTCTCGGAGTCATTTGAAGAAGGGCAGGATTCAGTTTGAACAACATCCTCAATCTAGAGACTGTAGTTACTAGTTGTTGTAGAACAAAAACACAATGGTTTGCCTGTGATAACAGAAACCCAGCTAATGGGAAACATTCACAAACAGAACATAAAGGAACGTTTTTATCAGGTTCCCACTTGGTTGTGAGATGACAAGAATTAAAATGTTCACAGAACGTTAAAATGTTCTCCGAACATGCTTAGAATGGTTAAATCAAGATTCATGTTCCAAATGTTATTTTTATTTATTACATTTTTTGTGATCCCCATTAGCCACTTCCAATGGCAACACCTAGTCTTCCTGGGGTCTGACAAAAACGTTATTCTGAAAACAGGAAGAACTAACTCATGAGGGTAGAAAAAGGTATAATTATATTTACATAATGTGTAGGCTACTTTAATGCATAATGCAATGAAAATAGTCTTTTGTTAATCAAATCAAATCAAATCAAATTTATTTTTATATAGCCCTTCGTACATCAGCTGATATTCTCAAAGTGCTGTACAGAAACCCAGCCTAAAACCCCAAACAGCAAGCAAAGCATGTGAAAGAAGCACAGTGGCTAGGAAAAACTCCCTAGGAAAAACTCCCTAGAAAGGCCAAAAACCTAGGAAGAAACCTAGAGAGGAACCAGGCTATGAGGGGTGGCCAGTCCTCTTCTGGCTGTGCAGGGTGGATATTATAACAGAACATGGTCAAAATGTTAAAATGTTAAAATGTTCATAAATGACCAGCATGGTCAAATAATAATAATCATAGTAGTTGTCGAGGGTGCAACAAGCACGTCCGGTGAACAGGTCAGGGTTCCATAGCCGCAGGCAGAACAGTTGAAACTGGAGCAGCAGCACGGCCAGGTGGACTGGGGACAGCAAGGAGTCATCATACCAGGTAGTCCTGAGGCATGGTCCTAGGGCTCAGGTCCTCCGAGAGAAAGACAGAAAGAGAGAAAGAGAGAATTAGAGAGAGCATATTTAAATACACACAGGACACCGGATAAGACAAGAGAAATACTCCAGATGTAACAGACTGACCCTAGCCCCCGACACATAAACTACTGCAGCATAAATACTGGAGGCTGAGACAGGAGGGATCAGAAGACACTGTGGCCCCATCCGATGATACCCCGGACAGGGCCAAACAGGCAGGATATAACCCCACCCACTTTGCCAAAGCACAGCCCCCACACCACTAGAGGGATGTCTCCAACCACCAACTTACCGTCCTAAGACAAGGCCGAGTATAGCCCACAACGATCTCCGCCATGGCACAACCCAAGGGGGGGCGCCAACCCAGACAGGAAGACCACGTCAGTGACTCAACCCACTCAAGTGACGCACCCCTCCCATGGACGGCATGGAAGAACACCAGTAGGCCAGTGACTCAGCCTCTGTAAAAGGGTTAGAGGCAGAGAATCCCAGTGGAAAGAGGGGAACCGGCAAGGCAGAGACAGCAAGGGCGGTTCGTTGCTCCAGCCTTTCCGTTCACCTTCACACTCCTGGGCCAGACTATACTTAATCATAGGACCTACTGAAGAGATAAGTCTTCAGTAAAGACTTAAAGGTTGAGACTGAGTCTGCGTCTCTCACATTGGTAGGCAGACCATTCCATAAAAATGGAGCTCTATAGGAGAAAGCCCTACCTCCAGCCGTTTGCTTAGAAATTCTAGGGACAATTAGGAGGCCTGCGTCTTGTGACCGTAGCGTACGTGTAGGTATGTACGGCAGGACCAAATCGGAAAGATAGGTAGGAGCAAGCCCATGTAATGCTTTGTAGGTTAGCAGTAAAACCTTGAAATCAGCCCTTGCCTTAACAGGAAGCCAGTGTAGGGAGGCTAACACTGGAGTAATATGATCAAATTTTTTGGTTCTAGTCAGGATTCTAGCAGCCGTATTTAGCACTAACTGAAGTTTATTTAGTGCTTTATCCGGGTAGCCGGAAAGTAGAGCATTGCAGTAGTCCAGCCTAGAAGTAACAAAAGCATGGATTAATTTTTCTGCGTCATTTTTGGACAGAAAATTTCTGATTTTTGCAATGTTACGTAGATGGAAAAAAGCTGTCCTTGAAACAGTCTTGATATGTTCTTCAAAAGAGAGATCAGGGTCCAGAGTAACGCCGAGGTCCTTCACAGTTTTATTTGAGACGACTGTACAACCATCCAGATTAATTGTCAGATTCAACAGAAGATCTCTTTGTTTCTTGGGACCTAGAACAAGCATCTCTGTTTTGTCCGAGTTTAAAAGTAGAAAGTTTGCAGCCATCCACTTCTTTATGTCTGAAACACAGGCTTCTAGCGAGGGCAATTTTGGGGCTTCACCATGTTTCATTGAAATGTACAGCTGTGTGTCGATCCGCATAGCAGTGAAATTTAACATTATGTTTTCGAATGACATCCCCAAGAGGTAAAATATATAGTGAAAACAATAGTGGTCCTAAAACGGAACCTTGAGGAACACCGAAATTTACAATTGATTTGTCAGAGGACAAACCATTCACAGAGACAAACTGATATCTTTCCGACAGATAAGATCTAAACCAGGCCAGAACTTGTCCATGTAGACCAATTTGGGTTTCCAATCTCTCCAAAAGAATGTGGTGATCGATGGTATCAAAAGCGGCACTAAGATCTAGGAGCACGAGGACAGATGCAGAGCCTCGGTCTGACGTCATTAAAAGGTCATTTACCACCTTCACAAGTGCAGTCTCAGTGCTATGATGGGGTCTAAAACCAGACTGAAGCGTTTCGTATACATTGTTTGTCTTCAGGAAGGCAGTCAGTTGCTGTGCAACAGCTTTTTCTAAAATTTTGGAGAGGAATGGAAGATTCGATATAGGCCGTTAGTTTTTTATAATTTCTGGATCAAGATTCGGCTTTTTCAAGAGAGGCTTTATTACTGCCACTTTTAGTGAGCTTGGTACACATCCGGTGGATAGAGAGCCGTTTATTATGTTCAACATAGGAGGGCCAAGCACAGGAAGCAGCTCTTTCAGTAGTTTAGTTGGAATAGGGTCCAGTATGCAGCTTGAGGGTTTGGAGGCCATGATTATTTTCATCATTGCGTCAAGAGATATAGTACTAAAACACTTTAGTATCTCCCTTGATCCTAGGTCCTGGCAGAGTTGTGCAGACTCAGGACAATGGAGCTTTGGAGGAATACCCAGATTTAAAGAGGAGTCTGTAATTTGCTTTCTAATGATCATGATCTTTTCCTCAAAGAAGTTCATAAATTTATTACTGCTGAAGTGAAAGCCATCCTCCATTTGCGAAGGCTGCTTTTTAGTTAGCTTTGCGACAGTATCAAAAAGAAATTTCGGATTGTTCTTATTTTCCTCAATTAAGTTGGAAAAATAGGATGATCGAGCAGCAGTAAGGGCTCTTCGATACTGCACGGTACTGTCTTTCCAAGCTAGTCGGAAGACTTCCAGTTTGGTGTGGCGCCATTTCCGTTCCAATTTTCTGGAAGCTTGCTTCAGAGCTCGTGTATTTTCTGTATACCAGGGAGCTAGTTTCTTATGACAGATGTTTTTAGTTTTTAGGGGTGCAACTGCATCTAGGGTATTGCGCAAGGTTAAATTGAGTTCCTCGGTTAGGTGGTTAACTGATTTTTGTCCTCTGACGTCCTTGGGTAGGCAGAGGCAGTCTGGAAGGGCATCAAGGAATCTTTGGGTTGTCTGAGAATTTATAGCACGACTTTTAATGCTCCTTGGTTGGGGTCTGAGCAGTTTATTTGTTGCAATTGCAAACGTAATAAAATGGTGGTCCGATAGTCCAGGATTATGAGGAAAAACATTTAGATCCACAACATTTATTCCATGGGACAAAACTAGGTCCAGAGTATGACTGTGGCAGTGAGTAGGTCCAGAGACATGTTGGACAAAACCCACTGAGTCGATGATGGCTCCGAAAGCCTTTTGGAGTGGGTCTGTGGACTTTTCCATGTGAATGTTAAAGTCACCAAAAATTAGAATATTATCTGCTATGACTACAAGATCCGATAGGAATTCAGGGAACTCAGTGAGGAACACTGCATATGGCCCAGGAGGCCTATAAACAGTAGCTATAAAAAGTGAGTGAGTAGGCTGCATAGATTTCATGACTAGAAGCTCAAAAGACGAAAAACGTCATTGTTGTTTTTTTTTGTAAATTGAAATTTGCTATCGTAAATGTTAGCAACACCTCCGCCTTTGCCGGATGCACGGGGGGTATGGTCACTAATGTAACCTGGGGGTGAGGCCTCATTTAACACAGTAAATTCATCAGGCTTAAGCCATGTTTCAGTCAGGCCAATCACATCAAGATTATTATCAGTGATTAGTTCATTGACTATAACTGCCTTGGAAGTGAGGGATCTAACATTAAGTAACCCAATTTTGAGATGTGAGGTATCACAATCTCTTTCAATAATGGCAGGAATGGAGGAGGTCTTTATACTAGTGAGATTGCTAAAGCGAACACCGCCATTTTTAATTTTGCCCAACCTAGATCGAGGCACAGACACGGTCTCAATGGGGAAAGCTGAGCTGACTACGCTGACTGTGCTAGTGGCAGACTCCACTAAGCTGGCAGGCTGGCTAACAGCCTGCTGCCTGGCCTGCACCCTATTTCATTGTGGAGCTAGAGGAGTTAGAGCCCTGTCTATGTTCGTAGATAAGATGAGAGCACCCCTCCAGCTAGGATGGAGTCCGTCACTCCTCAACAGGCCAGGCTTGGTCCTGTTTGTGGGTGAGTCCCAGAAAGAGGGCCAATTATCTACAAATTCTATCTTTTGGGAGGGGCAGAAAACAGTTTTCAACCAGCGATTGAGTTGTGAGACTCTGCTGTAGAACTCATCACTCCCCCTAACTGGGAGGGGGCCAGAGACAATTAATCGATGCCGACATGATTGACTGTCCTTGGGTGCCACGCTCCCCTGTAATCAAACAGCTGGGGAAGGAGAGTGATGATTGACCACAGATAGGAATCCCATCGCATCATGGGGTGTATCACAATCCACACCCCAGTCACGATTGGCTCATTAAAAACCTCTTAACAATGAGATGCTGCCAAGGCCCCAGACCCCGTAACTCTCAGCCCTGGTGACCCCCTCGACAACGGTGAATTAATTAAATATTCAACAGCCTAATTCAATATTGAACAGATGAGATTCTGATTGGCTCTTTTAGGAGGAAGCTGCTGGGAAATGCAGAGGCTGTTGAACACATGTTACACATATAAACACAAGATACGCACACACACAAACACACTTAATGCACAAAACATAGATTTTTTTGGGGGAGGGGGGGGTTTCTTAAAACTGCATTTTTGGATAAGGGCTTGTAAGTAGGCATTTCACTGTAAGGTGAAATTGTTGTATTGTTGTATTTGACGCAAGTGACAAATAACATTTGATTTGATTTTATATGGAATGCAGTCTATGGCCATGCACTTGCAAAGTTAATGTATCCGCCCATTTTTCTCAATTTTCTCCTAAAATGACACCCAAATCTAACTGCCTGTAGCTCAGGACCTGAAGCAAGCATATGGATATTCTTGATACCATTTGAAAGGAAACACTTTGAAGTTTGTGGAAATGTGAAATGAATGTAGGAGAATATAACACATTAGATCTGGTAAAAGATCATAAAAAGAGAAAAACATGCCTTTTTTGTATGGTTCTCTTTGAAATGCAAGAGAAAGGCCGTTATGTATTATTCCAGCCCAGGTGCAATTTAGATTTTGGCCACGAGATGGCAGCAGTGTATGTGCAACA
Organism: Salmo salar; assembly: GCF_905237065.1. Classification (NCBI taxonomy): domain Eukaryota; kingdom Metazoa; phylum Chordata; class Actinopteri; order Salmoniformes; family Salmonidae; genus Salmo; species Salmo salar. The sequence continues at coordinate 41,175,033 of NC_059455.1, read as the reverse complement.
TTTTAGACTGATCCAATGAACCTTTGCATTTCTGTTCAAAATTGTGTATCCAGACTGCCCAATGTGACTAATTGGTTCATTAATAACTTTTCAAGTTCATAACTGTGCACTCTCCTCAAACAATAGCATGGTATTATTTCACTGTAATAGCTACTGTAAATTGTTAGATTAATAATAATTTAAGCTTTCTGCCAATATCAGATATGTCTATGTCCTGGGAAATGTTCTTGTTACTTACAACATTTTGGGGTGGCAGGTAGCGTAGTGTTTAGAGCGTTGGGCCAGTAACCGAAAGGTTGGTGGATCAAGTCCCCGAGCTGATAAGGTAAAAGTCTGTCGTTCTGCCCCTGAACAAGGCAGTTAACCCACCGTTCCTAGGCCGTCATTGTAAATAAGAATTTGTTCTTAACTGACTTGCCTAGTTAAATAAAGGTTAAATAAAAAAAGTTAAAATAAAATAAACCTCATGCTAATTGCATTAGCCTACGTTAGCTCAACTGTCCCGTGGGGGACCCACCAATCCTGTAGAGGATTTATGGGATCGGTGTCCCTTCCGACGGTTGAGCTAACGTAGGCTAATGTGATTAGCATGAGGTTATAAGTAACAAGAACATTTCCCAGGACATAGACATATCTGATATGGGCAGAAAGCTTACATTCTTGTTAATCTAACTGCACCGTACAATTTACAGTAGCTATTACAGTGAAATAATACCATGCTATTGTTTAAGGAGAGTGCACATTTATGAACTTAAAAATGTATCATTAAACCAATTAGGCACATTTGGGCAGACATGAGATACTTAATCAGTAAGAGGCTTCATACCCCAGTCACGATTGGCTTATTATTCAGTAAGAAGCTTTATACCCCAGTCACGATTGGCTTATTAATCAGTAAGAGGATTTATACCCCAGTCACAATTGGTTTATAAATCAGTAAGAGGCTTTATACCCCGTCACGATTGGCTTATTAATCAATAAGAGGTTTAGTGACAGTATGATTCTTATCTAGGCTGAAATATCTAGTTTATATCGTCTCCCAATGCCTGTGTTCTCTTCTCTCTCTACGGCTGGAGACAGTTAGTAATGCGAAGGTCATAGAATCCTCCTGGTCTGTTTGTATGCATGGGCGGAACCCGGGGGAGTGGCAGGACGGTGCTGAAACCCGCTCCAGAATAGCCTAGCACCCCAATTAGAACCTCCAAGAAATATGTTGTTAGTACATGCACACATCTACAGCATATATTGCAAGAATCGCTGCACAATGACCAAACTACACATTCTCTACCCCTGGGAAAAATGTCTAATGCCGACACTGTGTGGGTGAATGCAGTGTGTGTGTGTGTGTGTGTGTGTGTGTGTGTGTGTGTGTGTGTGTGTGTGTGTGTGTGTGTGTGTGTGTGTGTGTGTGTGTGTGTGTGTGTGTGTGTGTGTGTGTGTGTGTGTGTGTGTGTGTTGAAAACATATCAGTTACAAACATATGGAGTCCTTTCATAGTACCTCGTCTGCACTGTACATGGATTCATGCAGTACAGTGTGTACAGTATAATCTCTGTTAAAATATCTTCTCAAATATTACAAGAAAAGCCTATAGATTATCATAGTAACGCTCAAGCTTATAGCTGGCTTTAAGATGCTAATTTTAACATATGCCTATATTCGTCAATCTCATCACCCGTGCTATCAAGTGTGCCTCAAATCTTTTCTAGCAGGTTGTCTGTACTGTGGTTGATGTGCTGCAGGTGAAAACAGGCATTTAATGAACAACACTGATGCCAGGGATAGGACTTTTGGTTCTGGATGTAATGACTACGTACTTAAATCATCATCTCATCGGAGTAACACTTCTTCAAAACGAAGGCTTCAAAGGAGTTCTGCCACAGCCTCCAAAAAAGCATAACCTCCCTCTCACCTGCACCTGCACCTCAAACACACACATGCACACATATATTCACACCCACACACCTGGACGGCAGCCCCTCAAACAAACACCCCTTCCCTGGGCACCTCAAACAAACACCCCTTCCCTGGGCACCTCAAACAAACACCCCTTCCCTGGGCAGCTGCACCTCAAACAAAGGAGACAAGGATTATACATTTGACATTTTTGTCATTTATCAGACGCTTTTATCCAGAGTGTTAGTGCATTCAATTTAAGATAGCTAGGTAGGACAAAATTCCTCTTGCTGTTCTGTAGGCAAGCACCGTGGTCTTGTAGTGGATGCAAGCTTCGATTGAAAGCCAGTAGAGTGTGCAGAGGAGTGGGGTGACATGGGAGAACTTGGGAAGGTTGAAAACCAGGTGGGCTGCAGCATTCTGGATAAGTTGCAGGGGTGTGATGGCACAAGCGGGAAGCCGTAGCGGGAAGCCCAGCCAACAGCGAGTTGCATTAATCCAAACGGAAGAGGACAAGTGCCTGGGGTAGGACCTGCGTCACTTCCTGTGTGAGGTAAGGTCTTACTCTACGGATGTTGTAGAGCATGAACCTGCAGGAGCAAGTCACTTCTTTAATGTTTGCAGAGAATGACAGGGTGTTGTCCAGGGTCAGGCCAAGGTTCTTTGCTCTCTGGGAGGGCGACACTATGGAGTTGTCAACCGTGATGGAGAGGTCTTTGAGCGGGCAGGCCTTCACCGGGGGGGGAGATCAGCTACCTCTTGTGGAGGTTGAGCTTGTGGTGGAGATATCTGCCAGGCATGCAGAGATGTATGTTGCCACCTGGGTGTCAAAAGGGGGGAAGGAGAAAAGTAGTTGAGTGCCATCCGCAAAGCAATGATAGGAGAGACCATGTGAGGTTCTGACAGAGCTGAGTGACTTGGTGTATAGAGAGCAAAGGACAGCGCTTAGAACCGAGACCTGGGGGACACGAGTAGTGAGAGCAAGTGGTGCAGACACAGATCCTCTCCACGTCACCTGGTAGGAGCAAAGAGTCTCAGTCACAGAGAAGAGCAGTCTCAGTTGAGTGACCTGTCTTGAAGCCTGACTGGTTAGGGTCGGTCAAGAAGATGGTTCTGTAGAAGGTTTCGAGAAAGTTGAGCAGAGACAGCACGCTCAAGTGTTTTGGAAAGAAAAGAAAGAAGGGATACAGGTCTATAGTTTTTGACGTCAGATGAGTCTAGTGTTGGTTTCTTGAGGAGGGGAGCGACTTGGGCCATTTTGAAGTCAGAGGGAAGTGAGGAATGGGAGAAGGTCTACAGAGATGGTCTACGTGGAGAAGGGAGGAGGGGATGGGATCGAGCTATAATCAATGAACAGCATTCTCATGTAAGTGTTTCTCTTGTCCAGGTGGGAGAGGGCAGTATGGAGTACAATAGAGATGGTGTCATCTGTGGATCTGCGGGGTCGGTATGCGAATTTGAGTGGGTCCATGTTGTCTGGGATGATGTTGTTGATGTGAGCCATGACCAATCTTTCAAAGCATTTTATGGCTACATATGTGAGTGCTACGGGGCTAAATTAATTTTGATGGCGTTCTTGGGCACAGGAACTATGGTGGTCTGCTTGAAAAATGAAAGTATTACAGACTGGGTCAGGGAGAGGTTGAAACTGTCAGTGAAGACACTTGCCAGCTGGTCAGTGCATGCTCTGAGATACACATCCTAGTGATCCGTCTGGTTATTGTGAATGTTAACCTGGTTAAAGGTCTTACTCACATCAGCTACAGAGAGCGAGATCACACAGTCCCCCGGAAAAGCAGGTGCTCTCATGCATAGTTCAGTGTTGCTTGCCTCGAAGAGAGCATAGAAGGAATTTATCTTGTCTGGTAGGCTCACGTTACTGGACAGCTCTCGGCTTTGTTTCCCTTTGTAATCCGTGACAGTTTCCAAGCCCTGCTACATCCGTCAGAGCTGACACAGTAGGAGCTGGGATAGTAGGATTCGCTCCTGTATTGATGTTTTGACTGTTTGATGGCTCGTTGGAGATCGTGTTGGGATTTATTATAAGCGTCCAGATTAGTATCCTGCTCCTTGAAAGCGGCAGCTCTAGCCTTTACCTCAGTGTGGATGTTGTCTGTAATCCATGATTTCTGGTTGGGATATGTATGTACGGTCACTGTGGGGATGACGTCGTCAACGCACTTGTTGATGAAGCCAGTGACTGATGTGGTAAACTCCTCAATGTTATTGAATGAATCCCGGGAACATATTCCAGTTTGTGCTAGCAAAACAGACCACTTCCATATTGAGCGCATCACTGGTACGTCCTGTTTGAGTTTTTGCTGGCAAGCAGGAATCAGGAGGATAGAATTTTGGTCAGATTTGCCAAATGGAGGGCGAGGGACGGCTTTCTATGCATTTCTGTGTTTGTGGAATACAGGTGATCTAGAGGTGTATTGCCTTTAGTTGCACAGGTGACATGATGGTAAAAATGAGGTTAGACGGATTTCAGTTTCCCTGCATTAAAATCACCGGCCACTAGGAGCGACACCTCTGGATATGCATTTTCTTGTTTGCTTATGGCCGTATACAGCTCGGTGAGTGTGGTCTTAGTGCCAGCATCAGTTTGTAGTGGTAAAAAGACTACAAAAAAATATATAGATTAAAAATCTTGGTAAATAGTATGGTATACAGCTTTCATGGAAATATGAACAAAGATGATGTTTCACTTTTTCTAATGTTGGGGTCACTCTAGGAAAAGTCATCAAATTTCAAGTTGAAAAAATATCATTTAGGTGGTTTTCTAGTGGTGGGTCATTTTTGTGCGGAGAGCCTCCGTGACACAGAGAAGAGCAGTCTCAGTTGAATGCCCAGTCTTGAAACCTGACTGATTAGGATCAAGAAGGTCATTCTGAGAGAGATAGCAGGAGAGCTGGCCAAGCATGGCACGTTCAAGAGTTATAAAATAATTTACACACCACGAAAACCACAAAGACACACACACATACAATGAGAAATTGAGATTGTGTTCTACTGATTGAACTCAGACGAAACTAAAACTTTATTGTGCATGTGCAGCATCTCCCCTCCACGACTCCACACATGACTCAAGTTCACAGACAAAATAAAAACAATTTTAGACAAAATAAACATGATTTAGAAGAGGAGGTATCTGAAGAAGATGGGGAAGAACACAACCCAGAGCATGATGCATCATCTTCATATGAAGAAGAAATCCCCCAAGTTGAAAGAGAGACATCTTTGACAAAGAACAGCAAAATAACATGGTCTTTGTCACCATATGACAACCAGGGCAGGATGGCAGCACAATATGTCATAAGGATGACCCCAGGGCCCACAAGACATGCAGTTGCCCATGCCCAGGACATCGTCTCAACATTCTACATGTTCATCACACCAGCCATCAAAAAATGAATCCTAGAGATGACAAATTTGGAGGGTTTCCATAAATATGGAGACAACTGGAAAATGATGGATGAGATTGACCTGCATGCCTACATAGGGCTGCTAATCTTAGCAGGTGTGTATAGGTCCCGAGGCAAGGCTACATGTAGTCTCTGGGATGCAGAGAGTGGAAGGCCGATTTTCCGTGCCACAATACCACTGAAAGTGTTTCACACTTTCTCAAGAATGCTAAGATTTGATAACCGTGTGTCAAGACCTGCAAGACGTGTGAGAGACAACCTGGCAACCATAAGAGAGGTCTGGGAGAAGTGGGTGGGGCGTCTGCCATACCTCTACAACCCTGGGCCTGAAGTAACAGTGGATGAGAAACTGGTTCCATTCAGAGGTACATTTTTTTTCATATCTGTAATGTAAGTTATTTTCACTGTTAATTGTATTATGTATTGCTGTAATATCATTGATTTATGTGATTGTTTTCTGTGACACTGATACTAATTACTGATAGTAATCTCTTTTGTCAAAAGGTCGCTGTCCTTTCCAGCAGTATATGCCCAGCAAGCCAGCGAAGTATGGCATCAAGATATGGGTGGCCTGTGACGCACAATCCATCTACACTTGGAAGATTCAAGTCTACACAGGGAAGCCGACCAGTGGAGGCCCGGAGAAGAACCAGGGGATGCAGGTTGTACTTGATGTGACAGATGGACTGAGGGGGCACAGTGTCACGTGTGACAATTTCTTCACCTCTTATGAACTCAGTCAGCAGTTCCTGAAGAGGAAGATCACCATGGTTGGCACAGTTAGAAAGAACAAGCCTGAGCTCCCCCTGCTCTCCTCACAACAAGGGGGAGAGAGGCCTTCTCATCAAAGTTTGCCTTCACCCCCACCACTACTCTAGTTTCTTACCTCCCAAAGAGGAACAGGAATGTGGTCCTCCTCAGCACACTGCACAAAACGGCTGAGATCAGGGATCAAGAGGACAGGAAGCCAGCCATCATCCTGGACTACAACCACAACAAAGGAGGCGTGGACAACCTGGACAAGGTGATTGGAACTTACAGTTGGCCCCTGGTCATCTTCCATAACATCATTGATGTGTCCTCATACAATGCCTTTGTGATATGGATCAAGATCAACCCTACCTGGATGCCTGATAAGTGGAATATGAGGAGGGTGTTCCTGGAGCAGCTGGGAAAGGCACTTGTAACCCCACACATTCAAAGACAGGAGTGCCTCCTCCACACAGCAGCCTCTGCAGCGCTTGTGAAAGCTGTTCAGAGGGCTGAATCTTGTCCTGATCCACCTGAGGCTGCAGCTGGGGCAGGCAAGAGGAGGAGATGCCAATTCTGCCCCCCCCCCAAAGAAGGACTGTAAAACAAATACTATGTGCTGCACATGTGAGAAATACATCTGCAAAGTCCATGCACACACACTTGCATTCTGTCCTACATGTGCTAATTAGAGGTGATTGATTTATGTTCTTCACGTTTTGTTTTGTATCTATTATCTTATTTTATTCTTATTTATTGTTGTTGTTTATACACCTTGTGGGTGGGGGTAATGGTTAAAAGTAGTAGTATTGTGTAGTTGAATTCCTCATTGTACAGTATAATAGAATATATCACTATGTTGCCAAAAAAGTTCAAGACTGTTATTGTTTCCCTTCAATAAAATGCACATTTCTGCTACTTTCTTGGGCTATACAAGTGCTATTTCTTGTTAAAAAAGTGTTTACACCTATGCAGTACCTTTAGCAATAATAATAATAATAAATTAATAATAATAAACAATTTTGACAGGTGTGCTGTAATAAAAAAGAGTGGTGTCCACTGATTAAATGCAGTCTTTCTGCATTGTGAAGAGAGAAAACCCAGATATTCACAAAGTTTGTGATGAATGACAGGTTGTTTCTTCATGCAAAATAAATTTGGGTTTTAAAATTCAAAGGCGGGTAATTTTTTTACCTTAGGACAAGGGCAGTATACCATGTTAAGACTACACAAGGGTTAACCTGTCTCCTTCCCTTCATCTACACTGATTGAAGTGGATTTAACATGTGACATCAATAAGGGATCATAGCTTTCAACTGGATTCAGCTGGTCAGTCTATGTCATGGAAAGACATGTTGTGTGTACTCAGTGTATATTATCCATGTCCTTGTTCAGCCACAGTTCTTCAAGTCCCGTTGAAAGAATAGTCTCAAATGGAGCTTGCCAGTTTGTTCTCTGATGATTGTATTTTCACCAATAGAAAGGAGGGTAGAGGAGGTTTATTGACTCACTCTTTGCATCTCTTTCGAGTCTCGGGAATTAGGGCCTGGTCCGGAATGAGCAGAACATCCCCACTACTGCCGACTCGTTGAAGTAGAAATCTTCATCCAAATTGAGGTTAGTGATCGCTGTTCTGATGTCCGGAAGCTGTTTTTAGTCGTAGGAAATTATGATGGAAATATTATGTACGAAAAAAGTTAATATTGGCGTATAAAAACATACAAAATAACAGAATTGGTCAGCAGCCCATAAGACGCCAGCTATCCACTACAGCACCATATATATATATACTGGAACGATATATATGTATATATATATATATATATATATATATATATATATATATATATATGATATATACCATATATATATTCACAACAGAACACATCTGAGGGGCACGTGCCCCATATGGGCATGATGCCTCTGGGAGGGACAGAGATGGGCTGGGGGGAGAGCGAGGGGGAAGGGGGAGGGAGAGAGGGAAGGGGGAGGGAGAGAGTTAGGAGAGTGATGAAGATTGAAACAGAGGGGAGAGAGACAGACAGAGAGAGAGAGAGAGATGGGGTGGAGAGAAAGAAAGCAGGAGAGAAATGAAAGACAGGAAGAGAGAGAAAGTGATAAAGCAAAAGAGATCAGGAGGGAAGGAGAAATAGAGAAAGAAATAAAGAAATCAAAAGAGAACTGGAGAGGTAAAAGAGAGAAAGACTGCTGCAGCAGCAGTGATGTCACCACCTCATTGGAAATGCTTCCCCTCTTCATTCAAGCCTGTTCTTCTAACAGGAGGGTCAGTGCAGATAGCAATTATCCTGGATCCTGCTGAATGCCAAAGAAAAACACAGGTTGCCACAGTGTATTCTCTTACATGCAAAATTGTATAATTAAATCCTACCTACGCTCTTTGTGACAACTCAACTGGTTTGTGCTGGGTGTTATCATGTTTGAGAAAGGAATTGCCAGCATTAAAATGAAGCATACTGATAATGTTGTGATTCATAAATTGGTCTTTGTGAATGATGTATTTTCTTTTATCTTTATTTAAACAGGAAGTCAATTATAGCCCAGATTCAATGAGATTGAGTGCTAACCAGCGTTAATCAGCGTTGGTTGACATCCACATAGCCAATGTTTTGGCGGTGTTTTAGCTGTAACTGCAGTATGAGCTGACATATCGGTGAGCGGCTGCTCGTGTCACAATCCACTGCCTTCCTTATCATCCCTACTACGTTAGAAGTTCAAAATGGAGCTAGAAAGTGTAGGCTTTATCGCTGTTGGAAATAATGACTCTCAAATGTCAAACCATTGATGTAAGGATAATGCATGTTTTCATGTTCATTTAGATGGGGAATCTATAGCCTATCAGTCTAATTCAAGTGTTTGAACTTGGTACACGGCTGCATGAACTTGTAACGCGGCTTCATGGGATTTGTCAGATTATAGTGGGGTGTAGTTTCGTTGCATCCAATGGCAGTGTCCACGATAAAGTAACGCAACGAGCCGCTTGTGCATTAGAGAGCTCTAACGCATGCAGTTCCACCTCCGACACCACCAAACAAAACGCTGTGCGCATGTCAATCTGATGGAATCTAGCCCTATGTATCATTCCTGGAGCACAAAGCCCAGATGCTTCAACTTTTTGTGGAGTTTCTATAACAACCTAATTGTGCATTGTAATATTCCTCTGTGTGGTTATCACAGTTTCTTGTACGTGCTGTGTCACTGTCTCGGTGACATTCTAATCTCTCTCGTCAGTTGCACAACTCATTTATAGATTCTTACTGTGGTAAAGTACTTAGCCGGGGTATAATCAGAGCCATCATTGCCTGTTGGGGATTCTCCCAACCTACAATGTGTCAGTTCTAGTTGACATACTTTTAAATGGGTTTGACAAGGATGACGTTTTGGATTACAGTTATTTAAGCATGTGCGTGGCGGGCATCTGAGCATTATGTTCAACCTCTACCTACAATGGGCTTCCGAGTGGTGCAGCGGTCTAAGGCACTGCATCTCAGTGCTAGAGGTGTCACTACAGACACCCTGGTCCGAATCCAGGCTGTATCACAACCGGACGTGATTACAACCGGACGCGATTATAACCGGACGTGATTGGGAGTCCCATAGGACGGTGCACAATTGAGCGTTGTCTGGGTTTGGCTGGTGTAGGCCGTAATTGTAAATAAGAATTTGTTCTTAACTGACTTGCCTAGTTAAATAAAGGTTAAACAAAAGAAATCACTGGACTGAATCTCTCTCACAGCTTAAATATACCTAAAGCCTCGCCCCTTGTTCGTACCGATGTAGGATCTTCATTTAACCACTCTTTTGTTGCTTAGAATTTTCCTGCACAGCAGGAAATGCCAACTTGTAATGTATTGAAGGTTTAAAATGTCTTCTAAAGTTTGTAATTTTTACTTTAAAATATCAGACTTGATTTGCCCTAACAAAAAATGTATCAACCCCTTCCTGCACGATTATTTTCCTGCTGTAGCAAACTGGCTCAAATGAAGGTCAAACTGATTTTCTCTGTGAAAATCTTGTTGCATATTTGATGCAGTACATTGCAAAGTTTGTTTTGGACCATTTTGTTATGTTTAAATTTGAATGAAATACATTTTTCGTTCTTTTTTTTATCACCTACTGTAGTTTGTTGAATACAAACAAGATAATAATAATTAATCTTCATTTTCCCATTGGGCTACTTTACATCAAGTAAGCATTAGATTCAAGAAGAAGCAAAGCCCTTTGGCACGGCAACCAAAAGATAAACATTCTGATTGAACCTTTTACTGCAGTGACCTGGTAGTATTTAACAAATCTACTTTGAAACAAAAGTATACACCTCACACACATGGTTATGGGCAGAAAAAATAACTCCTCTACCATGTCAGATATAGAGTTTAAAGGTGTTACATTTTGAGTTTGCCACCCATTTGGTTGAGTTAACAACCATTTGACAGAGAAACACCTGATTTTAGGCGAATAAAAAAAGCTAAGTTTATTAATTGTGACATTTTGAAAAATATTATTAACGTTCATCCTATGAGGCCACTAGAGGGCGCTGTGGGTCATTAAACTGCAACATAAACCGACAGATAGATATATTATTCACACATCAGCTCTTATCCCTCATTGACAGATGAATCAAATTTCACACCAGAGAAGATATCTCATCCATCGACAGATGAATCAAATTTCACACCAGAGAAGATATCTCATCCATCGACAGATTAATCATATTTCACACCAGCGATGATATCTCATCCATTGACAGATTAATCAAATTTCACACCAGAGAAGATATCTCATCCATTGACAGATTAATCAAATTTCAAACCAGAGAAGATATCTCATCCATTGACAGATGAATCATATTTCACACCAGAGAAGATATCTCATCCATCGACAGATTCATCATATTTCACACCAGAGATGATATCTCATCCATTGACAGATTAATCATATTTCACACCAGAGAAGATATCTCATCCATTGACAGATGAATCATATTTCACACCAGAGAAGATATCTCATCCAGCATCAACCATTAGAGCCATCAGAGATGAGGATGCCTACTACTACATCTCAGAATTATCAAATTAATTCATAAAGGATATAAATAAGTCTTACCATGGCCCTGGGGTTTGCTTGTGCTCAATGAACTGTGAAATCCTGAGTTGTCACATCAGTGCTCTGTGGGGGAGGCTGGAGTAAAGAAACGCGTGCATGCAGCTCTGGTGGAACGGAGCAGAACATAGCAGCTCTGGTGGAACGGAGCAGAACGTAGCAGCTATTGTGTTACGGAGCAGAACATAGCAGCTCTGGTGGAACGGAGCAGAACAGAGCAGCTCTGGTGGAACGGAGCAGAACAGAGCAGCTCTGGTGGAACGGAGCAGAACATAGCAGCTCTGGTGGAACGGAGCAGAACAGAGCAGCTCTGGTGGAACGGAGCAGAACATAGCAGCTCTGGTGGAACGGAGCAGAACATAGCAGCTCTGGTGGAACGGAGCAGAACAGAGCAGCTCTGGTGGAACGGAGCAGAACAGAGCAGCTCTGGTGGAACGGAGCAGAACAGAGCAGCTCTGGTGGAACGGAGCAGAACAGAGCAGCTCTGGTGGAACGTAGCAGAACATAGCAGCTCTGGTGGAACGGAGCAGAACAGAGCAGCTCTGGTGGAACGGAGCAGAACATAGCAGCTCTGGTGGAACGGAGCAGAACAGAGCAGCTCTGGTGGAACGGAGCAGAACATAGCAGCTCTGGTGGAACGGAGCAGAACAGAGCAGCTCTGGTGGAACGGAGCAGAACAGAGCAGCTCTGGTGGAACGGAGCAGAACAGAGCAGCTCTGGTGGAACGGAGCAGAACATAGCAGCTCTGGTGGAACGGAGCAGAACAGAGCAGCTCTGGTGGAACGGAGCAGAACATAGCAGCTCTGGTGGAACGGAGCAGAACAGAGCAGCTCTGGTGGAACGGAGCAGAACAGAGCAGCTCTGGTGGAACGGAGCAGAACATAGCAGCTCTGGTGGAACGGAGCAGAACAGAGCAGCTCTGGTGGAACGGAGCAGAACAGAGCAGCTATTGTGGAACGGAGCAGAACAGAGCAGCTCTGGTGGAACGGAGCAGAACAGAGCAGCTCTGGTGGAACGGAGCAGAACAGAGCATAGCAGAAGCAGGGTAGAACAGAGCATAGCAGAAGCAGGGTAGAACAGAGCATAGCAGAAGCAGGGTAGAACAGGGTTAAGGTGTACTTCACAGCACTGATTCTGCTGGTGTTAGTTGGTTGATCATTTCAAAGAAGTCAGTTGAATTGGTAAAAAAACGTGGTACTAAATGACATGTTGTGATGCTTGTTTCAATGAATCAGTCAGTAACCAAAATGAGTTGTATGTAGGTATTGGGTGATTATTACGTAACTTACTGACTTCCATAGTGTTGTTAGATCTGAAGCGTGGAAGTAACACACGTCCTACACGTGGCCCTGTGATCAATACATTTGTTAACAGGCTTATCAGCTTACCTCAACAAATACATTGCTATAAAATCTCTTTATTTCTCTCCTTCTCTCTGACGCACACACGCACACATGCGTGCGCACACACACACACACACACACACACACACACACACACACACACACACACACACACACACACACACACACACACACACACACACACACACAGGTGCATGGCTCTGTCACTTCCATCCACGCTGTGTTCTCATCTCTCTGTCAGTGTCGCTAGTAAGAAAACACTGCAGATATTTCAGCCAGTCAGAGGCAGCAGCCTCTCTCTCTCTTTCATTCGCTCCCTCACTCGCTCTCACCACCACACGTTCCTCCTCGGCTCATCACTCCCCCTCTCATTGTACTCCTGCCCTCTCCTTCCAGAAGAGAGGGATGATGCGTCGTCCTTTTCCCTCCTCCTACTCCTCATTCTGGGGTTTCGGAATCAAGCGGTTTTGCCATGTTTTGCTTCTGAGCAGAGCATTGGAAGCTGTTCCTCTTTCTTCGGCATGGTGGACTTTTAGATAGGAAGCTATCAGCAAATCAGGTCTCTGCACTATCAAATGTCCTGGTGGGACGCAAGTCTTCATGGGACTCCTGCTTTCCTCACAGCACAGCTCGATTCTCCTTGAAGTTTGAGGACAATCCATGAAGAATCTCTTCATTCCTTTAGTCTCCAACGTTGTGGATATCTGGCTTGGTGTAAAATGTGTGTTTCTCTGCATCTGAAGATTTGACTGTGTGTGAGTGTTCATGGCAGTCAATTAGAGTGTATCTGTATGTGACAGTTGGTAGATTTGGAAGACTGAAGATTTGGCTGTGTGAGAGTGAGAGTGTGTGTGTTGCTCTGTGTGCAGTGCAGTCCCACTCCCCTCGTTCCTGGTTCTTGACTGGAGGGTTTAGCGGACGCTGGAGGGCAACGGAGACCCCCCACCTCCTCATTGGTACTGACTACCCTGAGAGGAGAGGAGGGGAGACAGAGAGAGGGACTGAGAGACAGAGAGAGAGACTGAGAGGTAGGGAGAGGGACAGAGATAGGTAGAACGAAGACAAAAAGAAAGCGTGAGAGAAACAACAATAAGGATAGCAGGATAGAAAGAGAGACAAATGGAGACATAAAAAGAGAGTGAGAGAGAGTGAGAGAGAGAGAGAGAGAGAGAGAGAGAGAGAGACAGAGAGAGAGACTCATTGTCTCACACCTCTGTATCATCTCATTCACACACACTGTGAAAAAGACGACAAGGACACGTAGGCTTAATCTGTGTGAACCTCCTCTCACCCATGCTGTCCTCCCCCTCAGTCTCCCCCCTCTCTCACACACTCAGCAGTATGATTTTCTTCACAGCACCTTTTGACTGCTGTTAATTGCAGCAACAAGAGACAAGGGGAGTGAATCTGTGTTCTAATCTCAAACAGTAATTCAACCAAACTCAACAACAACAAAGAAGAAAGAACAAATGTGACGACATCTCTGAAGAGTAAAAACAAACCACTATAGGTCCTCTTCCAAACAGTGGACTGACTCAGAGAGCACCATCGGACTGACTCAGAGAGCACCATCGGACTGACTCAGAGAGCACCATCGGACTGACTCAGAGAGCACCATTGGACTGACTCAGAGAGCACCATCGGACTGACTCAGAGAGCACCATTGGACTGACTCAGAGAGCACCATTGGACTGACTCAGAGAGCACCATCGGACTGACTCAGAGAGCACCATTGGACTGACTCAGAGAGCACCATCGGACTGACTCAGAGAGCACCATCGGACTGACTCAGAGAGCACCATCGGACTGACTCAGAGAGCACCATCGGACTGACTCAGAGAGCACCATTGGACTGACTCAGAGAGCACCATTGGACTGACTCAGAGAGCACCATCGGACTGACTCAGAGAGCACCATCGGACTGACTCAGAGAGCACCTCCAGGGACTTTTAGACAAAACAGAGAAGTGCAGGACCACTAAAGCCCACGAGAGACAAATAAACTAGAGACACATACAGCCCAGTAAAGACTGGAGCAAGACACTAGAGACACATACAGCCCAGTAAAGACTGGAGCAAGACACTAGAGACACATACAGCCCAGTAAAGACTGGAGCAAGACACTAGAGACACATACAGCCCAGTAAAGACTGGAGCAAGACACTAGAGACACATACAGCCCAGTAAAGACTGGAGCAAGGCACTAGAGACACTAACAGCCCAGTAAAGACTGGAGCACGACACTAGAGACACTAACAGCCCAGTAAAGACTGGATCAAGACACTAGAGACACTAACAGCCCAGTAAAGACTGGAGCACGACACTAGAGACACATACAGCCCAGTAAAGACTGGAGCAAGGCACTAGAGACACTAACAGCCCAGTAAAGACTGGAGCAAGACACTAGAGACACATACAGCCCAGTAAAGACTGGAGCAAGGCACAAGAGACACATACAGCCCAGTAAAGACTGGAGCACGACACTAGAGACACATACAGCCCAGTAAAGACTGGAGCAAGACACTAGAGACACATACAGCCCAGTAAAGACTGGAGCAAGGCAGGGAAATCAGCCCCAGTAGCCCACCACTACTACCACCAGTACAGCCACCAGAAGAACAACCAACGCCAGTACAGCCACCAGAAGTACAACCACCGCTAGTACAGCCACCACCAGTACAGCCACCAGAAGTACAACCACCGCCAGTACAGCCACCGCCAGTACAGCCACCAGAAGTACAACCAACGCCAGTACAGCCACCGCCAGTACAGCCACCACCAGTACAGCCACCAGAAGTACAACCAACGCCAGGACAGCCACTGCCATGCAGGTGTCGTTTGCATGTTCGGACCAAGACGGAGGAAGAGGAGGGCTGAGGCCCCCGGGGAATGGAGGTCACAGCAAGCAGAACGCCACCAGCCCCAACACGGCCAGCCAGGCGCGGGCACGCTTCCGTACCGTGGCCCTCATCGCCCGCAGCCTGGGCTCCTTGACCCACCGCTACCAGCACAACCTTAAGGAGTCCACCGCCAAGCTCACTGGCATGAAGTACCGGTACGTTGAGAGACCACTGGCATGAAGTACCGGTACGTAGAGAGATCACTGGCATGAAGTACCGGTACGTTGAGAGATCCCTGGCATGAAGTATCGGTACGTAGAGAGATCACTGGCATGAAGTACCGGTACGTTGAGAGATCACTGGCATGAAGTATCGGTACGTAGAGAGATCACTGGCATGAAGTACCGGTACATAGAGAGATCACTGGCATGAAGTACCGGTACGTAGAGAGATCCCTGGCATGAAGTATCGGTACGTAGAGAGATCCCTGGCATGAAGTACCGGTACGTAGAGAGATCCCTGGCATGAAGTACCGGTACGTAGAGAGATCACTGGCATGAAGTACCGGTACGTAGAGAGATCCCTGGCATGAAGTACCGGTACATAGAGAGATCCCTGGCATGAAGTAGCGGTACGTAGAGAGATCCCTGTTGTGCTAGTGGTAAAGATAGCTTATTCATGTGTTATAAATGTTTAGTTAAATATTTGATGATTAACTAATTCAAGTGTTTTCAATGTATTGTTGTAGCAGCTCGATAATGTGCTATAAAGCATTAGTAAGGCATTATAGAGCATTAACTAATGAGCCTGTGAGTGTGAGCTAATGAGCTGTTCATGTGTCTCCACCCCTCGGTGACGTGACGTAGCAGTACAGGGATGTTTGGACTGATTGTTGTTGTGTAATAGTGGCAATAATAGCTTCTATGAATGTGTTTAATTGAGTTATTAATCATTGAGTAATGAGCCAGAGTGTTTATGAGTAAGTTATTGAGCGTTTCACATTCACTGGTGCACGTTTAAAGGTGTGTAGTAAGTTATTGAGCGTTTCACATTCACTGGTGCACGTTTAAAGGTGTGTAGTAAGTTATTGAGCGTTTCACATTCACTGGTGCACGTTTAAAGGTGTGTAGTAAGTTATTGAGCGTTTCACATTCACTGGTGCACGTTTAAAGGTGTCTAGTAAGTTATTGAACGTTTCTCATTCACTGGTGCACGTTTAAAGGTGTGTAGTAAGTTATTGAGCGTTTCTCATTCACTGGTGCACGTTTAAAGGTGTGTAGTAAGTTATTGAGCGTTTCTCATTCACTGGTGCACGTTTAAAAGTGTGTAGCGATTTCTAGCCCAAAACGGTTGTTGCGCTCGGTTAGTTAGAGTTAAATCCCCCTGCAGGTGTGTGAACAATAATTGATTGAATTATTAAGTGTGTTATATTGTCTTAACTGTATTTGATCAACTGCATTTTAGAGCTTTGGGTTTATTTGTGTTTATGATATCTTATTCACAAGTAGAGCAGGAATTCATTACTATATATAGAGCTATATAGAGTTTAATGCTTGGTGCGTGTGTTTTCTGTTTGTATTTATAACTAACTACTAGTGTCCGGACAGCATTATAAAGCATCATAAATTATTCATGAGTTATAGAGTACTTATTCATGAGTTATATATGTTGTAGGTTTACGTGGATGTGTGTATGTTACCATTTCTGCTTCCTTATGACAACATGAAGTAGGATTACTGCCTGTATGCAGTTTTAGTGGTTTCTAGAGTATCTAAACCTTAGGCTTAAAAGTTACATAATAATTGCTTGAATAAGAGTGATAATGGTTTTATATGAAACGTTTCCACTCATTTGATGTTACACAATAACTAATTGAGGCTTAATGATATGCAGATGTACTGTAGGATGTTTGTATCACTGCTGAAACAGTGGGAGTTGTATTTATTTATTTATTTAACCTTTAATTAACGAGGCAAGTCAGTTAAGAACAAATTCTTATTTTCAATGATGGCCGCCTCGCTTCGCGTTCTCAGGAAACTATGCAGTATTTTGTTTTTTTATTTATTATTTCTTACATTGTTACCCCAGGTAATCTTAGGTTTTATTACATACAGTCGGGAGGAACTATTGGATATGAGCTACGTCATCTTACCAACATTACGATCAGGAGTACAACTTTCCCGGAGCGGATCCTCTGTTTGGACCACCACCCAGGACAATGGATCGGATCCCAGCCGGCGACCCAAAACAATGGCACCGCAAGAGGGGCAGAAGTGGTCTTCTGGTCAGGCTCCGTAGACGGGTACATCGCGCACCGCTCCCGAGTTTACTACTCGCCAACGTCCAGTCTCTTGACAACAAGGTAGACGAAATCCGAGCAAGAGTTGCCTTCCAGAGAGACATCAGAGATTGAAACAAAGAACGTTACACGGAAACGTGGCTCACTCGAGACACGCTATCAGTGTGATCATAACAACATACAGGAACTCAAGTCTGTCACGTTTGTTGTACAAAGAAGGAGACCAAGGCACAGCGTGTGTATCATTCCACATATTATTTAAACTGTGAAACCATGCAAGACATACAAATAAACTACTAAACAAAATAACAAACCATGACGAAGAGGTGCAACATACACTACCTCAAAACAATCTCCCACAAAACCTAGTGGGAAAAACAACAACTTAAATATGATCCCCAATTAGAGACAACGATGACCAGCTGCCTCAAATTGGAGATCATCCCCCCCAAAAAACAACATAGAAATACAGAAACTAGAACCCCACATAGAAATACAAAAACTAGACAAAAATCCCAACATAGAAAAAAAACTAGAACCAACATAGAAATAAATAAACTAGACAGAAACCTCTGTCACGCCCTGACCTACTCTACCATAGAAAATAAATGCTTTCTATGGGCAGGACGTGACAAAGTCCTTTTGCTCACCTGACCTAGAATTCCTTACAATCAAATGTCGACCGCATTATCTACCAAGAGAATTCTCTTCGATTATAATCACAGCTGTATATATCCCCCCCAAGCAGACACATCGATGGCCCTAAATGAACTTCATTGGACTCTATGTAAACTGGAAACCACATATCCTGAGGATGCATTCATTGTAGCTAGGGATTTTAACAAGGCTAATTTAAAAACAAGACTCCCTAAATTTTATCAGCATATCGAATGCGCTACCTGAGCAGAAAAAAAATCCTGGACCATTGTTACTCTAACTTCCGCGATGCATACAAAGCCCTGCCCGCCCTCCTTTCGGAAAATCTGACCACGACTTCTGCTCCCAGCCTATAGACAGAAAGTAAAATAGGAAACGCCCATGCTCAGGTCTGTTCAACGCTGGTCCGACCAATCTGATTCCACGCTTCAAGATTGCTTCGATCACATGGACTGGGATATGTTCCGCATAGCGTCGGACAACAACATTGATGAATAAGCTGATTCGGTGAGCGAGTTTATTAGCAAGTGCATCGGGGATGTTGAACCCACAGCAACTATTAAAACCTTCCCCAACCAGAAACCGTGGATTGATGGCAGCATTCGTGCAAAACTGAAAGCACGAACGACTGCTTTTAATCAGGGCAAGGCGACTGGTAACATGACCGAATACAAACAGTGTAGCTATTCCCTCCGCAAGGCAATCAAACAAGCTAAGCGTCAGTATAGAGACAAAGTAGAGTCGCAATTCAACGGCTCAGACACGAGAGGTATGTGGCAGGGTCTACAGTCAATCATGGACTACAAAAAGAAAACCAGCCCCGTCGCGGACCACGATGTCCTGCTCCCAGACAAACTAAACAACTTCTTTGCTCGCTTTGATGTCAATACAGTGCCAACGACACAGCCCGCTACCAAAACCTGCGCAGCCAACATGAGTAAAGCATTTTAACGTGTTAACCCTCGTAAGGCTGCCGGCCCAGACTGCATCCCTAGCCGCGTCCTCAGAGCATGCATAGACCAGCTGGCTGGTGTGTTTACGGACATATTCAATCAATCCTTATCCCAGTCTGCTGTTCCCACATGCTTCAAGAGGGCCACCATTGTTCTAGTTCCCAAGAAAGCTAAGGTAACTGAGCTAAATGACTATCGCCCCGTAGCACTTACCTCCGTCACCATGAAGTGCTTTGAGAGACTAGTCAAGGATCCTATCACCTCCACCCTACCTGAAACCCTAGACCCACTCCAATTTGCTTACCGCCCCAATAGGTCCACAAACGATGCAATCACAATCACACTGCACACTGCCCTAACCCACCTGGGCAAGAGGAATACCTATGTAAGAATGCTGTTCATCGACTACAGTTCAGCATTTAACACCATAGTACCCTCCAAACTCGTCATTAAGCTCGAGACCCTGTGTCTCGACCTCGCCCTGTGCAACTGGGTCCTGGACTTCCTGACGGGCCGCCCCCAGGTGGTGAGGGTAGGAAACAACATCTCCACCCCACTGATCCTCAACATTGGGACACCACAAGGGTGCGTTCTCAGCCCTCTCCTGTACTCCCTGTTCACCCATGACTGCGTGGCCATGCACTCCTCCAACTCAATCATCAAGTTTGCAGACGATAGTACAGTGGTAGGCCTGATTACCAACAACGGCGAGACGGCCTACAGGGAGGAGGAGAGGGCACTCGGAGTGTGGTGTCAGGAAAATAACCTCACACTCAACGTCAACAAAACAATGGAGATGATCGTGGACTTCAGGAAACAGCAGAGGGTGCACCCCCCTATCCACATCAACGGGACAGTAGTGGAGAAGGTGGGAAGTTTCAAGTTCCTCGGCGTACACATCACGGACAAACTGAAATGGTCCACCCACACAGACAGCGTGGTGAAGAAGGCTCAACATTTCCGACCCTCTAACCACTAGGCTACCTGCTTCCCTGGCAGGTAGCCTACAACATTGTATATATACATAATATGACATTTGAAATGTCTTTATTCTTTTGGAACTTTTGAAAGAGTAATGTTTACTGTTATTTTTTTGCTGTTTATTTCACTTTTGTTTATTTATTTAACTTGATTTGGCAATGTTAACGTGTTTCCCATGCCAATTAAGCCCCTTAAATTGAAATTGAAATTGAGAGAAGAGAAGAGAGAGAAGAGGGAGCAGAGAGAGCCGATAGAGCGATGGAACCATAACGTGATAATACGCTATTAGATTAATTCACAGTTGTCATGGAGATTTTATTTTAATTGAAACAAGCTGTTGCTCTCATCATTGGAGACTGTCTCTTCCAGACTTAATGATTCTACATCTTTATAAGGAAGAGTTATACCAGTTTCACACAAAAAACTACTAGACTCATTTCTAACAAGTCTCTCTGAAATTACCACTTGTATCTGCAATGGAATCTAAAAAGTGGAGATTGGGATGCTACAAGCTTAGTGAACCAAGTGACATGGTGTGATATTACAGAGACAGTTGCCCAGGGAATTTGGAACTCAGGACTCAATTTCCCATACTCCACCAGCTTAACTAACGCAGTTGACATGGCGATTTTGTAACGGTCATGCTCGGTTGCCAAGTACTGCATTGCAGATGGGCACGCTACTCTCTTTCTGTTGTGTACTTGGACAGTGACCTTTCACAGACCAGCAGTGTGTGTGTGTGTGTGTGTGTGTGTGTGTGTGTGTGTGTGTGTGTGTGTGTGTGTGTGTGTGTGTGTGTGTGTGTGTGTGTGTGTGTGTGTGTGTGCATCCACACTGTGAGAGAGAGAGAGAGAGAGAGAGAGAGAGAGAGAGAGAGAGAGAGACAGAGACCGTAACCACCCCCCATCACAAACCCCCGAGTCCAGTCTGGAACCAAACCATTATCATCACCTGAAGCTACTTGCTTTTCAGCTCTGAGACTTTTCCCTGTGAAGCGAGAGAGAGAGAGAGAGAGAGAGAGAGAGAGAGCCCAAACTTAAGGAAAGCTTTGACTATGTACAGACTCAGTGAGCATAGCCTTGCTATTGAGAAAGGCCGCTGTAGACAGACCAGACTCTCAAGAGAAGACAGGCTATATGCACACTGCCCACAAAATGAGGTGGAAACTGAGCGGCACTTCCTAACCTCCTGCCAAATGTATGACCATATTAGAGACACATATTTCCCTCAGATTACACAGACACACAAAGAATTTGAAAACAAACCCAATTTTGATAAACTCCCATATCGACTGGGTGAAATACCACAGTGTGCCACCACAGCAGCAAGATTTGTGACCTGTTGCCACAAGATAAGGGCAACCAGTGAAAAACAAACACCATTGTAAATACAACCTATATTTATGTTTATTTACATACACGTATTTAACAGATGTTATTGCGGGTGTAGAAAAATGCTTCTGTTCCTCGATCCAACAGTGCAGTAATATCTAACAATTCACAACAATACACACAAATCTAAAAGTAAAATAATGGAATTAAGAAATATACCAATATTAGGATGAGCAAAGTCAGAGTGGCGTTGACTAAATTACAGTAGAATAGAATACAGTATACAGTGCCTTGCAAAAGTATTCACCCCCCTTGGCGTTTTTCCTATTTTGTTGCATTACAACCTGTAATCTAAATAGATTTTTATTTGGATTTCATGTAATGGACATACACATAAAAGTCCAAATTGGTGAAGTGAAATTAAAAAAATAACTTGTTTAAAAAAATTCTAAAAAATTCACAAACGGACAAGTGGTGCATATGTATTCACCCCCTTTGCTATGTAGCCCCTAAATAGATCTGGTGCAACCAATTACCTTCAGAAGTCACATAATTAGTTAAATAAAGTCCACCTGTGTGCAATCTGTGTCACATGATCTGTCACATGATCTTAGTATATATACTCCTGTTCTGAAAGGACCCAGAGTCTGCAACACAACTAAGCAAGGGGCACCACCAAGTAAGTGGTACTATGAAGACCAAGGAGCTCTCCAAACAGGTCAGGGACAAAGTTGTGGAGAAGTACAGATCAGGGCTGGGTTATAAAAAAATATCTGAAACTTTGAACATCCCACGGAGCACCATTAAATCCATTATTAAAAAATGGAAAGAATAGGGCACCACAACAAACCTGCCAAGAGAGGGCCGCCCACCAAAACTCACGGACCAGGCAAAGAGGGCATTAATCAGAGGGGCAGTAAATAGACCAAAGATAACCCTGAAGGAGCTGCAAAGCTCAGAGATTGGAGTATCTGTCCATAGGATCACTTTAAGCCGTGGTGTTCACCAAAAGGCATGTGAGAGACTCCCCAAACATATGAAAGAAGGTACTCTGGTCAGATGAGACTAAAATGTTGCTTTTTGGCCATCAAAGAAAACGCTATGTCTGGCGCAAACCCAGCACCTCTCATCACTCCGAGAACACCATTTTTTTCATTGGCAGGGACTGGGAAACTGGTCAGAATTGAAGGAATGATGGATGGCGCTAAATACAGGGAAATTCTTGAGGGAGACCTGTTTCAGTCTTCCAGAGATTTGAGACTGGGACAGAGGTTCACCTTCCAGCAGGACAATGACCCTAAGCATGCTGCTAAAGCAACACTCAAGTGGTTTAAGGGAAAACATTTAAATGTCTTGGAATGGCCTAGTCAAAGCCCAGATCTCAATCCAATTGATAATCTTTGGTATGACTTAAAGATTGTTGTACATCAGCGGAAACCATCCAACTTGAAGGAGATGGAGCAGTTTTGCCTTGAAGAATGGGCAAAAATCCCAGTGGCTAGATGTGCCAAGCTTATGGAGACAATACCCCAAGAGACTTGCAGCTGTAATTACTGCAAAAGGTGGCTCTACAAAGTATTGACTTTGGGGGGGTGAATAGTTATGCACGCTCAAGTTTTCATTTTTTTGTCTTATTTCTTGTTTGTTTCACAAGAAAAAATATTTTGCATCTTCAAAGTGGTAGGTATGTTGTGTAAATCAAATGATACAAACCCCCCAAAAATCCATTTTAATTCCAGGTTGTAAGGCAACAAAATAGGAAAAATGCCAAGGGGGTGAGTACTTTCGCAAGCCACTGTATACATATGAAATGAGTAAAGCATTATGTAAACATTATTAAAGTGTCTAGTGCTCCATTATTAAAGTGACTAGAGTTCCATGATGATTCCGATTTGATTTGATATAATGCACTCCTTTTAACCAGAGAGCTATGGGTCCTGGTCAAAGGTAGTTTACTATACAGGGACTAGGGTGCCATTTGGCACGCATTAAGTGTGTCCTCTTGATCTGGTTTTGGGCTCATTGTTTTAATCAACTGGTGACTTATCAGACCGTAACCATCCCACATCACAAACCCCACCAATCCAGTCCAGTCTGGAACCAAACCATTATAATCACCTGAAGCTTCTTGCTTTTCGGCTCTGAGACTTTTCCCTGTAAAAGATGAGTGTCTCCCAGCCATCGGAGTTTCTCCCATCTGACTTTGGCAGGTGTAGTTGAGATGATTTAACCTGTTCTCTTCAGTCATTACCACATAAAGATAATGGAGATTTAACCTGTTCTCTTCAGTCTTTACCACATACTGATAATAGATTATTTAACCTCTTCAGTCTTTCCCACATAAAGACAATAGATGATTTAACCTGTTCAGTCTTTACCACATAAAGATAATGGATGATTTAACCTGTTCAGTCTTTACCACATAAAGATAATGGATGATTTAACCTGTTCAGTCTTTACCACATAAAGACAATAGATGATTTAACCTGTTCAGTCTTTACCACATACAGTTAATAGATGATTTAACCTGTTCAGTCTTTACCACATGAAGATAATGGATGATTTAACCTGTTCAGTCTTTACCACATAAAGACAATAGATGATTTAACCTGTTCAGTCTTTACCACATACAGATAATAGATGATTTAACCTGTTCAGTCTTTACCACATAAAGATAATGGATGATTTAACCTGTTCAGTCTTTACCACATAAAGATAATGGGAAGACATTCCACTGGCGTTTTCCCCCGGAGTGGGCCGTTTAACGTGACATGCCGGGTGCCCCTCGTGTGTGTGTTCGTATGTGTGTGCATGTGTATGTGTGTGTGTTCGTGTGTGTGTATGTGTGTGTGTGTTCGTGTGTGTATGTGTGTGTTTGTGTGTGTGCATGCGTGTGTGTGTGCCGAGGTTTTTATAGTTTTGTGTTTTCTGATTTAATCGTTTTTATTTAGTTAAAGTTTTATAAAAACATTTCTTTTGATTTTATATTATTTAATTGGATAACCACATCATGTTCGCATTCTCCCGAGTGGTGCAGCGGTCTAAGGCACTGCATCTCAGTGCTAGAGGTGTCACTACAGACACCCTGGTTCGATCCTGGGCTGTATCACAACCGGCCGTGATCGGGAGTCTCATAGGGCGGCGCACAATTGGCCCAGCGTCGTCCGGTTTAGGGGAGGGTTTGACCTTGGTAGGACGTCATTGTAAAATAATAATTTGTTCTTAACTGACTTGCCTAGTTAAATAAAAAATGAATAAAATACATTGCATGCATCAACCAATGCCACGTTATGGACTGTGCCGTCGGTCACCAGACTGCTATACCATGTGATGTGGTATAATACATATCTAGGCGGTGTAAGATCTGGCATGCATTAGCAACGTCTGAGCGGAGGAACACGACTAACGTTTTAGCAATCTGGTGCCCGACTGCACATTCGATGACGTGGTACGCAATCATTGGGTGATGCATGCAACGCCTAGCAGGGGAAGTCGACCAATATCGGTGGTGTTGCTCGTGGCAACGTCATCTCGCGGAGTCTGTCTTCAAATAAAGTTAATCTCAATGTGACCCACCCGATTCTGACCCACCTGATTCCGACCCACCTGATTCTGACCCACCTGATTCCGAAGCTTGAAAACCCCATTAGAAGAAAAAACAGCTTGAAAACCCCATTATATTTTTGCTCAAAATTGTCAGAAAGATTAACAACAAAAAAATGTACATAATTCATGATGGTTTTTGTTTTGGTTAGTTTTGGAGTCAAAGATAATATTTTCTGTATAGTTTTAGTTTTTCAAACGGGTTTGTTAATTATTTTATTTCAGTTTACTAAATTGTTTTTCATCATTCATTTTTGTTTTAGTTTCAGTTTTATTTTGGTTAGTTTTGGAGTCAAAGATAATATTTTCTGTATAGTTTTAGTTTTCCAAACGGGTTTGTTAATTATTTTATTTCAGTTTACTAAATTGTTTTTCATCATTCATTTTTGTTTTAGTTTCAGTTTTATTTCACTATAGTAACCTTGGCATGTGCGTTACTGTTTGAGTCTCTGTGTATGCTGTCCCCTGCCCCGCTACAAAGTTTCTCCCTGCAGGCAGTCACTGAGTCTGAGGTGCTAAAGCAGCTCCTGAAATTTGACCCCAAAAAAACATCTGGGTCACATGGTTTAGACCCTTCCTTCTTTAAGGTTGCTGCCCCTATCATCACCAAGCCTATCTCCAACCTTTTTAACATGTCTCTCCTTTCTGGGGAGGTTCCCATTGCTTGGAAGGCAGCCACTTTTATCAAAAGTGTTGGGAAAACGTGTCAATAATCAACTGACTGGCTTTCTTGATGTCTATAGTCTTCTCTCTGGTATGCAATCTGGTTTCTGCTCAGGTTATGGATGTGTCACTGCAACATTAAAGGTCCTCAATGATATCACCATTGCCCTTGATTCTAAGAAATGTTGTGCTGCTATTTTTATTGAGTTGGCCAATGCTTTTGATGCGGTTGACTATTCCAATCTTGTGGGCCAGCAAAGGAGTATTGGTGTCTCTGAGGGGTCTTTGGCCTGGTTGGCTAACTACCTCTCTCAAAGAGTGCAGTATAAAAGTCAGAACATCTGCTGTCTCAGCCACTGCCTGTCACCAAGGGAGTACCCCAAGGCTCAATCCTAGGCCCCACACTCTTCTCAATTTACATCAACATCATAGCTCAGGCAGTAGGAAGCTCTCCATCCATTTATATGAAGGTGATACATTCTTATACTGAGCTGGCCCCTCCCCGGAGTTTGTGTTAAATGCTCTACAACAAAGCTTTCTTAGTGTCCAACAAGCTTTCTCTACCCTGAATTAACCTTGTTCTGAACACCTCCAAAACAAAGGTCATGTGGTTTGGTAAGAAGAATGCCCCTCTCCCCACAGGTGTGATTACTACCTCTGAGGGTTTAGAGCTTAAGGTAGTCACATCATACAAGTACTTGGGAGTATGGCTAGATGGTACACTGTTCTTCTCTCAGAACATATCAAAGCTGCAGGTTACAGTTAAATCTATACTTGGTTCCCTCTATCGTAATCGCTCCTCTTTCACCCCAACTGCCAAACTAACCCTGATTCAGATGACCATCCTACCCATGCTAGATTATTGAGACATCATTTATAGATTGGCAGGTAAGGGCGCTCTCGAGCAGCTAGATGTTCTTTACCATTCGGCCATCAGATTTGCCACCAGTGCTCCTTATAGGACACATCACTGCACTCTACACTCCTCTGTAAACTGGTCATCTCTGTATACCCGTGGCAAGACCCACTGGTTGATGCTTATTTATAAAACCCTCTTAGGTCTCACTCCCCCCATCTGAGATATCTACTGCAGCCCTCATCCTCCACATACAACACCCGTTCTGCCAGTCACATTCTGTTAAAGGTCCCCAAAGCACACACATCCCTGGGTCGCTCGTCTTTTCTGTTCGCTGCAGCTAGCGACTGGAACGAGCTGCAACAAAAACTCAAACTGGACAGTTTTATCTCCATCTCTTCATTCAAAGACTCAATCATGGACACTCTTACTGACAGTTCTGGCTGCATGATGTATTGTTATCTCTACCTTCTTGCCCTTTGTGCTGTTGTCTGTGCCCAATAATGTTTTGTGCTGCTGCCATGTTGTGTTGCTACCATGCTGTGTGGTCAAGTGATGTGTGTTTTGTCCTATATTTATATTTTATTTCTTTTTTCATTTTTAATCCCAGCTCCCGTTCCCCGCAGGAGGCCTTTTGCCTTTTTGGTAGGCCGTCATTGTAAATAAGAATTTGTTCTTAACTGACTTGCCTAGTTAAATAAAGGTTAATTAACAAGACATAAGACAAAACTTTTCTATAACACAAAAGTGTTAGTAAATAATGCATCATAGTACCTGTAAGTGGCTGCATTAGACTATAGGTGTAACGTCCTGACCATAGAAAGCTGTTATTTTCTATGGTAGAGTGACGGGGGGTTCTAGTTTAGATTTTCTATGTTGTTATGTTCTAGTTTTGTATTTCTATGTTGGGCTTTGTTTGGGATGATCTCCAATTAGATACAGCTGGTCATCGTTGTCTCTAATTGGAGATCATACTTAAGTAGGTGTTTTTCCCACCTGGGTTTATGGGAGATTGATTTTGAGTATGTGTATGTTAACTCTTCATCACGGTTTGTTGTTTTTGTTCATTCAGTTTTATTTTGTATGTATTGCATAGTTTCACAGTTCAAATAAATATGTGGAACGATAATCACGCTGCACTTTGGTCCACTCCTTCCTACGACAGCCGTGACAATAGGAACACACAGTATGTAGGTTTTCTACAGACACATATGTAATAAACACTCCCCCTATGTTATTAAATGACACCTACACTCTTAGACAAAAAATACCGAAAAGGCTTCTACCTGGAACCTAAAAAGGTTATCATATGGGGTCAGCCAAAGAACCCTTTTGGAACCCTTTTTTCTAAGAGTATGTAATTATTTAAAAAACAAAATGTTTACCTTTATTTAACTAGGCAAGTCAAAAACAAATCTTATTTTACAATGACAGCCTACCTCAGCCAAACCCTAACGACGGTGAGCCAATTTGGCACCGCCCTATGGGACTCCCAATCACGGCCAGTTGTGAGACAGCCCGGGATCAAACCAGGGTCTGTAGTGATGTCTCTAGCGCTCAGAAGCAGTGCCTTAGACCGCTGCACCACACCGAAGCCCCTGTGACCAAGGAAGATTGGAGATAGTGTTTAAGTTGCCTTGCATCAGACCTATATAATAAGAGACTGTGTTGGGATGAGTAACCCATCTCCCTCCTCCTCTCAGTACCCTTGATGATGTTCTGGAAGGTTCAGGGGCCCAGCGTTGAAGTTTAATTGGGCCCATACAACATGCACATTGGTGGAGGCTGCTGAGGGGAGACAGCTCATAATAATGGCTGGAACAGAGCAAATGGAATGGCATTAAACACCTGGAAACCATGTGTTGATGTATTTGATATCATTCCACAGATTCCGCTCCTGTCATTACCACAGAACCCCTTCTCCGCAATGAAGGTGCCACCAACCTCCTGTGATGCATATCACTCATGGTCGATTTAACACCACACACACACACACACACACACACACACACACACACACACACACACACACACACGCACACACTGAGCCCTGTGGGGAACCTGCTGTCATTTCACATTTCTCATTCCGTGTCATATACTTCAGCAGTATGCTATCACATAGAATACTTCAGCAGTATACTGTCAGATAGAATACTTCAGTGTATACTGTCACATAGAATACTTCAGCAGTATACTGTCACATAGTATACTTCAGCAGTATACTGTCATATTTAATACTTCAATAGTATACTGTCATATCGAACACTTCAACAGTATACTGTCATATAGAATACTTCAGCAGTATACTGTCATATAGAATACTTCAGGAGTACACTGTCCTATAGAATACTTCAACAGTATACTGTCATATAGAATACTTCAGCAGTATACTGTCATATAGAATACTTCAGCAGTATACTGTCACATAGAATACTTCAGCAGTATACTGTCACATAGAATACTTCAGCAGTATACTGTCATATAGACTACTTCAACAGTATACTGTCACATAGAATACTTCAGCAGTATACTGTCACATAGAATTCTTCAGCAGTATACTGTCATATAGAATACTTCAACAGTATACTAACATAAAATACTTCAACAGTATACTGTCATATAGAATACTTCAACAGTATATTAAGATATAAAATACTTCAGCAGTATACTGCCATATAGAATACTTCAATAGTATACTGTTGATATAGAATACTTCAACAGTATACTAACATATAAAATACTTCAGCGGTATACTGTCATATAGAATACTTCAGCAGTATACTAGCATATAGAACACTTCAACTGTATACTGTCATATAGAATACTTCAATAGTATACTGTCATATAGAATACTTCAGCAGTATACTGTCATATCGAACACTTCAACAGTATACTGTCATATAGAATACTTCAGCAGTATACTGTCATATAGAATACTTCAACAGTATACTGTCAGATAGAATACTTCAGCAGTATACTGTCACATAGAATACTTCAGCAGTATACTGTCACATAGAATACTTCAGCAGTATACTGTCACACAGAATACTTCAGCAGTTTACTGTCACATAGAATACTTCAGCAGTATACTGTCATATAGACTACTTCAACAGTATACTGTCACATAGAATACTTCAGCAGTATACTGTCACATAGAATACTTCAGCAGTATACTGTCACATAGAATACTTCAGCAGTATACTGTCACATAGAATACTTCAGCAGTATACTGTCATATAGAATACTTCAGCAGTATACTGTCATATAGAATACTTCAACAGTATACTGTCAGATAGAATACTTCAGCAGTATACTGTCACATAGAATACTTCAGCAGTATACTGTCACATAGAATACTTCAGCAGTATACTGTCACACAGAATACTTCAGCAGTTTACTGTCACATAGAATACTTCAGCAGTATACTGTCATATAGACTACTTCAACAGTATACTGTCACATAGAATACTTCAGCAGTATACTGTCACATAGAATACTTCAGCAGTATACTGTCACATAGAATACTTCAGCAGTATACTGTCACATAGAATACTTCAGCAGTATACTGTCACATAGAATACTTCAGCAGTATACTGTCACATAGAATACTTCAACAGTATACTAACATAAAATACTTCAACAGTATACTGTCATATAGAATACTTCAACAGTATATTAAGATATAAAATACTTCAGCAGTATACTGTCATATAGAATACTTCAATAGTATACTGTTGATATAGAATACTTCAACAGTATACTAACATATAAAATACTTCAGCGGTATACTGTCATATAGAATACTTCAGCAGTATACTAGCATATAGAACACTTCAACAGTATACTGTCATATAGAATACTTCAATAGTATACTGTCATATAGAATACTTCAGCAGTTTACTGTCATATAGAACACTTCAACAGTATACTGTCATATGGAATACTTCAGCAGTATACTGTCATATAGAATACTTCAACAGTATACTAACATAAAATACTTCAACAGTATACTGTCATATAGAATACTTCAACAGTATATTAAGATATAAAATACTTCAGCAGTATACTGTCATATAGAATACTTCAATAGTATACTGTTGATATAGAATACTTCAACAGTATACTAACATATAAAATACTTCAGCGGTATACTGTCATATAGAATACTTCAACAGTATATTAAGATATAAAATACTTCAGCAGTATACTGCCATATAGAATACTTCAATAGTATACTGTTGATATAGAATACTTCAACAGTATACTAACATATAAAATACTTCAGCGGTATACTGTCATATAGAATACTTCAGCAGTATACTAGCATATAGAACACTTCAACAGTATACTGTCATATAGAATACTTCAATAGTATACTGTCATATAGAATACTTCAGCAGTATACTGTCATATCGAACACTTCAACAGTATACTGTCATATAGAATACTTCAGCAGTATACTGTCATATAGAACACTTCAACAGTATACTGTCATATAGAATACTTCAATAGTATACTGTCACATAGAATACTTCAGGAGTACACTGTCCTATAGAATACTTCAACAGTATACTGTCATATAGAATACTTCAGCAGTATACTGTCATATAGAACACTTCAACAGTATACTGTCATATAGAATACTTCAACAGTATACTGTCATATAGAATACTTCAGCAGTATACTGTCATATAGAATACTTCAGCAGTATACTGTCATATAGAATACTTCAACAGTATACTGTCAGATAGAATACTTCAGCAGTATACTGTCACATAGAATACTTCAGCAGTATACTGTCACATAGAATACTTCAGCAGTATACTGTCATATAGACTACTTCAACAGTATACTGTCACATAGAATACTTCAGCAGTATACTGTCACATAGAATACTTCAGCAGTGTACTGTCATATAGAATACTTCAACAGTATACTAACATAAAATACTTCAACAGTATACTGTCATATAGAATACTTCAACAGTATATTAAGATATAAAATACTTCAGCAGTATACTGTCATATAGAATACTTCAATAGTATACTGTTGATATAGAATACTTCAACAGTATACTAACATATAAAATACTTCAACGGTATACTGTCACATAGAATACTTCAGCAGTATACTGTCACATAGAATACTTCAGCAGTATACTGTCATATAGACTACTTCAACAGTATACTGTCACATAGAATACTTCAGCAGTATACTGTCACATAGAATACTTCAGCAGTATACTGTCATATAGAATACTTCAACAGTATACTAACATAAAATACTTCAACAGTATACTGTCATATAGAATACTTCAACAGTATATTAAGATATAAAATACTTCAGCAGTATACTGTCATATAGAATACTTCAATAGTATACTGTTGATATAGAATACTTCAACAGTATACTAACATATAAAATACTTCAACGGTATACTGTCATATAGAATACTTCAGCAGTATACTAGCATATAGAACACTTCAACAGTATACTGTCATATAGAATACTTCAATAGTATACTGTCATATAGAATACTTCAGCAGTATACTGTCATATAGAACACTTCAACAGTATACTGTCATATAGAATACTTCAGCAGTATACTGTCATATAGAATACTTCAGGAGTACACTGTCCTATAGAATACTTCAACAGTATACTGTCATATAGAATACTTCAGCAGTATACTGTCATATAGAACACTTCAACAGTATACTGTCACATAGAATACTTCAATAGTATACTGTCACATAGAATACTTCAGGAGTACACTGTCCTATAGAATACTTCAACAGTATACTGTCATATAGAATACTTCAGCAGTATACTGTCATATAGAACACTTCAACAGTATACTGTCATATAGAATACTTCAACAGTATACTGTCATATAGAATACTTCAGCAGTATACTGTCATATAGAATACTTCAGCAGTATACTGTCATATAGAATACTTCAACAGTATACTGTCAGATAGAATACTTCAGCAGTATACTGTCACATAGAATACTTCAGCAGTATACTGTCACATAGAATACTTCAGCAGTATACTGTCATATAGACTACTTCAACAGTATACTGTCACATAGAATACTTCCGCAGTATACTGTCACATAGAATACTTCAGCAGTATACTGTCATATAGAATACTTCAACAGTATACTAACATAAAATACTTCAACAGTATACTGTCATATAGAATACTTCAACAGTATATTAAGATATAAAATACTTCAGCAGTATACTGTCATATAGAATACTTCAATAGTATACTGTTGATATAGAATACTTCAACAGTATACTAACATATAAAATACTTCAACGGTATACTGTCATATAGAATACTTCAGCAGTATACTAGCATATAGAACACTTCAACAGTATACTGTCATATAGAATACTTCAATAGTATACTGTCATATAGAATACTTCAGCAGTATACTGTCATATAGAACACTTCAACAGTATACTGTCATATAGAATACTTCAGCAGTATACTGTCATATAGAATGCTTCAGGAGTACACTGTCCTATAGAATACTTCAACAGTATACTGTCATATAGAATACTTCAGCAGTATACTGTCATATAGAACACTTCAACAGTATACTGTCATATAGAACACTTCAACAGTATACTGTCATATAGAATACTTCAACAGTATACTGTCATATAGAATACTTCAGCAGTATACTGTCATATAGAATACTTCAGCAGTATACTGTCATATAGAATACTTCAGCAGTATACTGTCATATAGAACACTTCAACAGTATACTAACATATAAAATACTTCAGGGGCAGCAGGTAGCCTAGTGGTTAGAGCGTTGGGCCAGTAACCAAAAGGTTGCTGGATTTGAATCCCTGAGCTGACAATGTAAAAATCTGTCGTTGTTCCCTGGGCGCCGAAGACGTCGATGTCTATTATGGCAGCCCCCCGCACCTCTCTGATTCAGTTGGGTTAAATGTGGAAGATGCATTCAGTTGTATAACTGACTAGGTATTTCCCTTTCAGCAGTATACTGTCTTAAAGAATATTTCAACAATATACTGTTAAACAGAATGCTTCAACAGTGTACTGTGTTTGATCCACCTGGACTTTGGGACTTTCAAATTCTCCCATGTCACTGTATACATGTTGGAGTCTGTATCTCTTTCTTTTTTGTCTGTCTCTTGGTTCCCCTATCACTCAAAAAATGTTTTCTCTCTCTCTCTCTCTCTCTCTCCCTATCACTCCAATTCACTCAGTACCAATTCCTTTCTCCGTCTACTTATCTTTCCTGCCCCCTCTCTCTCTCCTTCTCCCACACCCTCTTTTCTCGCTCCAATAGTGCGCGTCAGTCAAGGAGAATTTCAGGTGATCCCGGCTTAACGGCTGCAGGCTTAACTGGTGATTTCCTCTCTCTGCAACTTTGGAGCTTTTCTCTGGCAGGCCCTAATCTCTTCATTTTCCCGGAGTTTGGCGAGAGCGCTATAAAATGCCTTATGTTACATCTCTCACTATTCCAGTATTTTCAGGGTGTGATTTTATGTGTCACTAAATGTTAATTTGATCATCTATTTAAATAGATGATGAAAATAGTGCTAGCGAGTAGCGCTATAGCAGGGGATGTTGATAAGACATGACAGGGCGGTTTGGTACTAGGGGCTACTTTTAAGTGACTCATTTGACATTTTACCTCAAGGCTTGGTTTCGCCATCCCCCATGCAACAAAAGCTGTCTAATGTATGGTACGTTTTGCATGTTGACTGTACTGAATGTGTTAGATGGAAATGGCCTAGCACGGTCCAAATGTCTTCTGCAAAATAGACACACACACACACACACACACATGCCTCCCCCTTCCTCCACTTCTAGACTTGAGAAAAGTCCTAATCTCTTGAATCATTGGTGTCAACACCCCCAGACAGACAGACAGACAGACAGACAGACAGACAGACAGACAGACAGACAGACAGACAGACAGACAGACAGACAGACAGACAGACAGACAGACAGACAGACAGACAGACAGACAGACAGACAGACAGACAGACCTTCAAGGGAGTCAACGGAATACTCCCCAGCCCAGAGTTGTGACTGCAGATCTGAGTTATCAGACTTGCTGCCGTCAAATTGGAAAATATTTTTGTTTTTCATAGTAGTCAGGAGAAGTTAGAACTTTGAGGGAGTAGTGTCCCATATCAATACTTAGTAGGAGTAGTGTCCCATATCAATACTTAGTAGGAGTAGTGTCCCATATCAATACTTAGGAGTAGTGTCCCATATCAATGTCACGTCCTGACCAGTATAAGGGTTATTTGTTATTGTAGTTTGGTCAGGACGTGGCAGAGGGTATTTTGTTTATGGGGTTCGGGGTGGTGATTTATTTAGTAGGGTGTTTGTTTAGTTAGTTCCAGGGTTTTGGGGTTATGTTCTATGTTTGTATTTCTATGTGGTTTCTAGTCTGTATTTCTATGTCTAGTTGATTGGGGTTGGACTCTCAATTGGAGGCAGGTGTTTTCTAGTTGCCTCTGATTGAGAGTCCTATATATGGATATGTGTTTGGTTAAGTGTTTGTGGGAGATTGTTCTTGGATTGCTGTGTTGCCTTCAAGACTGTTATTTTGTCGTTAATCGTTTTGTTATTTTTGTATACGTGTTTGTCTATTTTTTTCCTTTTCCCGTCAATAAAGAAGATGAGTATACATGTCCCTGCTGCGTTTTGGTCCTCTCCTTACGACAAATATGACAGAATCTCCCACCAAACATGGACCAAGCAGCGGAGGAAGGAGCGGCAACAGGTGGAATATCGGGAGACATGGGCAGAGATGAGGATAAGAATTTCCAGGGCTATGGAGGAGTTAAGGGAGCCTGAGAGGCAGCCCCAATAAAAAAAAATTGGGGGGGCACACGGGTAGTTTGACTGGGCGAGGATTGAGCCCCAGGCCAAATCCCCGTACCTTTCCCAAACAACCAGTGATTGGACAGGTCCCGTGCTTCGGGGTGATGGGTGCTGTGACGAGGCCGGGTATTTTCAGGCCAGTACGCGCAGTACCAGCGCTCCGCATTTGCCAGGGGGAAGTGGGCATCCAGCCAGTAAGGGCGATGCCAGTTCTGCGCTCGAGACCGCCAGTACGCCTCTACAGTCCAGTGTTTCCCGCTCCACGCACTAGCCCTGAGGTGCGTGTCTCCAATCTGGCACATCCTAAGCCAGCACCACGCACCAAGCGTCCAGTGTGTCAGCCTAGTCCAGTACATCCTGTTCCCGCTCCCCGCACTAGCCCTGAGGTGCGTGTCCCAAACTGGCACTTCCAGTACCAGCACCACGCATCAGGCTTATAGTGCGTAATAGTAGTTCCTCTCGGCCGGTTCCTGCTTCCCGCACTAGCCCTACGGTGCGTGTCTCCAGCCTGTTACCTCCTCTACCAGCCCCACGCATCAGGCTTCCAGTGCGTCAGCCCAGCCTCGAGAGTTCGGAGACAGTGCCCCGTCCAGAGGATCCGACAACAGTGCCCCGTCCAGAGGATCCGGCAACAGTGCGCAGTCCAGAGTATCCGGCAACAGTGCGCAGTCCAGAGTATCCGGCAACAGTGTGCAGTCCAGAGTATCCGGCAACAGTGTGCAGTCCAGAGTATCCGGCAACAGTGTGCAGTCCAGAGTATCCGGCAACAGTGTGCAGTCCGGAACCGAGGGAGTCTGCCTGCGGTCCGGAACCGAGGGAGTCTGCCTGCGGTCCGGAACCGAGGGAGTCTGCCTGCGGTCCGGAACCGAGGGAGTCTGCCTGCGACCCGGAACCGAGGGAGTCTGCCTGCGGTCCGGAACAGGGTGAGATGGAAATTAACTGTGAACTGAATGAGTCTGCCTACAGTTGTGAACTAAGTGAGTCGGCCTACGACCCGGAACTGAGTGAGTCGGCCTACGACCCGGAACTGAGTGAGTCGGCCTACGACCCGGAACTGAGTGAGTCTGCCTACGGTCCAGAACCTAGAGACTTTGTCTACAGTCTGGAGGACAGTAGGCCGGAGCCAGAACCACCTCCTGTATAGGTGGGTTGGGGAGGGGGGGTGTAGCACAAGTGCCGTCAGTGACGGCAGCCACCCTCCCTTCCCTCCCTTTAGTTTAGGGGGATTTTTTGTTGTTGTTGTTGTTTTGGGGGTTTTTGTTTATTTATGAGGTGCATCCGGAGTAGTGTCCCATATCAATACTTAGGAGTAGTGTCCCATATCAATACTTAGGAGTAGTGTCCCATATCAATACTTAGGAGTAGTGTCCCATATCAATACTTAGAAAACTTCTGTCTGCGATCAATGAAAACAGCCAAGTTTACTGAGATAAACATCTGATTTCAAAGAGGTTTACTTTTTGGGGAAAAGGAAGGATGAACAATATGTTCATTCGTTTTTATGTCCAAGGCTTCACACCTCTTTCACACCTCCAGTGGCTGTGAGTGATTCAGCCTTATGTTGTACTGGCCTAGTTGTATTGGTCTGGCAGAGTGTCCTCTAGTTTTTGGTTTCTCCATTCAATTAAGACCTAGACAACCAGGTGAGAGGAGTTCTTTACTAATTAGTGAACTTAATTCATCAATAAAGTACAAGGGTGGAGCGAAAACCCGCAGACACTTGGCCCTCTGTGGAATGAATTTGGCACATGTTGTCTGGGGTGAGGTTAAATAGCATGAGGTTGGATTCAAATGGCCATGTCTCGCCTTGTATGGCCCTTTAGTTGGTTACTTAGCCGTTAGGACAGCAGTGTTGGCATTTTTAAAGGAGTCATTTACAGCACTGAACAAATATCTGAGAGCAGCGGCATATTTCTTACAGATTGTTCTTAAACAGAGAAAACAACAACAACTATGTAAGGACTTGTACTGCAGTGCATTGGCTGATGATGTGTGTGTGTGTGTGTGCATGCATCCATGTGTGAAAATCAATGTCCTTGGTTTCTCTGCTCTCTTTCTCCATGCTCGCCGCGCTCTCTCTCCTCTCTATCGCTCTCTCAACTGTCTCTTTTGCTCTCTGTCTCTCTCTCTTTCTCTCTTTCTCTCTCTTTCTCTCTCTCCCTCTGTGAGGCAGTTCCAGAATGCACCGATTCATTCCGGAGTGTAGCCTATGTCTGATTGTATTTCTGTCTGTCTGGGGCTTTTCCATATCTCTATGAACAGTTGAACACATTTACATTCCTGTTAACGTCATTCGTATGCTCTTCACACATGTGACAGGCTGGTAACATCCTGGCAGCTGGAAATTCCACTTGTTTTTTTTCTCACCAAATTATAATTAAAACATTTTTTTTATCTTCAACAGAGCTGCTAAATGGGCATTGAAATTATATAAGATTACAGGAATATAGACCAATACGATTTCTTCATGTGATCAAAAAAAAAAAACTTTTACAGAATTCTCTCTGAAACTAATCTCGGCATCCAGAACCACATCTGTCACCAGAGCATACTCTGCAGCCAACTAACGTGTGATGACAGATTGACAGGCGCCAGAGGAAAGCTATCACGCACCTGTTCTTCTTTTTCTTTAAGAGGAATGAGAAATTCCCAGAGTGCAATGCAACTCAAACGCCTAACTCTCATTTGTTTCCCTGTTTAATAGCAGGCTAAAGCTATTAGCACGGATCAGCAAGGAGGAAATTGAAAATTCTCTTGGAATAAATTAGGGTTTGGAAGAGAACCACGGATCAGAAGTGTACTGTGAGGGACAGCGAGAGAGCGAGAGAGAAAAAGGGGTGATAGAGAGAGGGATGGGAAGAGAGATAGAGAGAGAGAAAAAGGAGAGATAGAGGAGATTATAGTAATAAACTAGCTCTGCAGTGGTGATATAGTAATAAACTAGCTAAGCAGAGGGGAAATAGTAATAAACTAGCTCTGCAGTGGTGTTATAGTAATAAACTAGCTAAGCAGTGGTGATATAGTAATAAACTAGCTCTGCAGTGGTGTTATAGTAATAAACTAGCTATGCAGTGGGGATATAGTAATAAACTAGCTCTGCAGTGGTGTTATAGTAATAAACTAGCTCTGCAGTGGTGTTATAGTAATAAACTAGCTCTGCAGTGGTGATATAGTAATAAACTAGCTCTGCAGTGGTGATATAGTAATAAACTAGCTCTGCAGTGGTGATATAGTAATAAACTAGCTAAGCAGAGGGGAAATAGTAATAAACTAGCTCTGCAGTGGTGTTATAGTAATAAACTAGCTCTGCAGTGGTGATATAGTAATAAACTAGCTCTGCAGTGGTGATATAGTAATAAACTAGCTCTGCAGTGGAGATCTAGTAATAAACTAGCTCTGCAGTGGTGATATAATAAAAAACTAGCTCTGCAGTGGTGATATAGTAATAAACTAGCTCTGCAGTGGAGATATAGTAATAAACTAGCTAAGCAGTGGGGATATAGTAATAAACTAGCTAAGCAGTGGGGATATAGTAATAAACTAGCTCTGCAGTGGAAATATAGTAATAAACTAGCTAAGCAGTGGTGATATAATAAAAAACTAGCTCTGCAGTGGTGATATAGTAATAAACTAGCTAAGCAGTGGGGATATAGTAATAAACTAGCTAAGCAGTGGGGATATAGTAATAAACTAGCTCTGCAGTGGTGATATAGTAATAAACTAGCTCTGCAGTGGTGATATAGTAATAAACTAGCTCTGCAGTGGTGATATAGTAATAAACTAGCTCTGCAGTGGTGTTATAGTAATAAACTAGCTCTGCAGTGGTGTTATAGTAATAAACTAGCTCTGCAGTGGTGATATAGTAATAAACTAGCTCTGCAGTGGTGATATAGTAATAAACTAGCTCTGCAGTGGTGATATAGTAATAAACTAGCTCTGCAGTGGTGATATAGTAATAAACTAGCTCTGCAGTGGTGATATAGTAATAAACTAGCTCTGCAGTGGTGTTATAGTAATAAACTAGCTCTGCAGTGGTGTTATAGTAATAAACTAGCTCTGCAGTGGTGATATAGTAATAAACTAGCTCTGCAGTGGAGATCTAGTAATAAACTAGCTCTGCAGTGGTGATATAATAAAAAACTAGCTCTGCAGTGGTGATATAGTAATAAACTAGCTCTGCAGTGGTGATATAGTAATAAACTAGCTCTGCAGTGGAGATATAGTAATAAACTAGCTAAGCAGTGGGGATATAGTAATAAACTAGCTAAGCAGTGGGGATATAGTAATAAACTAGCTCTGCAGTGGAAATATAGTAATAAACTAGCTAAGCAGTGGTGATATAATAAAAAACTAGCTAAGCAGTGGTGATATAATAAAAAACTAGCTCTGCAGTGGTGATATAGTAATAAACTAGCTAAGCAGTGGGGATATAGTAATAAACTAGCTAAGCAGTGGGGATATAGTAATAAACTAGCTCTGCAGTGGTGATATATTAATAAACTAGCTCTGCAGTGGTGATATAGTAATAAACTAGCTCTGCAGTGGTGATATAGTAATAAACTAGCTCTGCAGTGGTGTTATAGTAATAAACTAGCTCTGCAGTGGTGTTATAGTAATAAACTAGCTCTGCAGTGATGATATAGTAATAAACTAGCTCTGCAGTGGTGATATAGTAATAAACTAGCTCTGCAGTGGTGATATAGTAATAAACTAGCTCTGCAGTGGTGATATAGTAATAAACTAGCTCTGCAGTGGTGATATAGTAATAAACTAGCTCTGCAGTGGTGATATAGTAATAAACTAGCTCTGCAGTGGTGTTATAGTAATAAACTAGCTCTGCAGTGGTGATATAGTAATAAACTAGCTCTGCAGTGGTGTTATAGTAATGAACTAGCTCTGCAGTGGTGATATAGTAATAAACTAGCTCTACAGTGGTGTTATAGTAATAAACTAGCTCTGCAGTGGTGATATAGTAATAAACTTGCTCTGCTGTAACGGGCGTCGTAAGGATTGGACCAAGTTGCAGCGGGAACATGTATACTCATCTTCTTTATTAAATCAAAAGAAGGAAAAAAAAAAACAAATCACGTATACAAAACAACGAATGACACTAAACAGTCCTGTCAGGTGCACAGACACAAAACAGGAAACAACTACCCACAAACCCCCATAGCACAAACACCCCTATACATAGGACCTTCAATCAGAGGCAACGAGGA
Organism: Salmo salar; assembly: GCF_905237065.1. Taxonomy (NCBI): domain Eukaryota; kingdom Metazoa; phylum Chordata; class Actinopteri; order Salmoniformes; family Salmonidae; genus Salmo; species Salmo salar. Next base: position 41,134,188 of record NC_059455.1, on the reverse strand, counting down.
ACAGCTGCCTCCAATTACATAGAAGTAGAAAACTAGACTGAACATAGAAAAACACTAACCTAGAACATAGACCAAAAACCCCGGAACACTCTAAACAAACACCCCTCTTACATAGGAACATAGCCCAACAAACCCGAACCACATAAAACAAACTACACCCTGCCACATCCTGACCAAACTGCAATAACAAATAACCCCTTTACTGGTCAGGACGTGACATCTGCAGTGGTGATATAGTAATAAAGATGCTGCAGATAGTGTTGCGTTGCGTTTCTGAGGCAGACAAAATCAATAGAATGTTCTAGGTTATAATTGTCTGCTATTTCTGTGTGTGTGTGTGTGTGTGTGTGTGTGTGTGTGTGTGTGTGTGTGTGTGTGTGTGTGTGTGTGTGTGTCTGCGTCTGTGTTGTGTGTGTGCGTGTCCACAACAGTCTGATTGTGAGAACGAATGAGAGAACTGAAGAAGAGATTGATGCCTTACTGAACTAGAAAGAGAGAAAAACGTTTCGTACAAAATCTCTCATTTCAAACCCCACAGAGGTATAAAAAGTAATACAACTTTGTCCTTTATGTTACGAGTCAAATCAGCCCTTATAGTCCTCAAGGGGCTTTTAAAAACCTTTAGAAACATTGCAATGCTCCAGGACCAGGGAAATACCATTGTGAGAGTGTAGCGTGTGATAGATGGACTACATCAACTCTTTTCTCCCAGTAATCTCTCAATTCTGATTCATGATTGGACCAGAGGCAGAGGTGTGTTCCAATGATTCTGTCCACTGATCAACTATGAGGAAGACAATGAGAGGCAGAAGGCCCTCCGCTCTATCATTATAATAGATTTTCTTTGTTCCTTTTTACACAGTTCGGCTCCTTGCGGAGCACACAGCTGCCAGTACGTTTTGAGTGTTTACATCCCGTCTAATACCATGCCATTGTTAGTGTGTGTGTGTGTGTGTGTGTGTGTGTGTGTGTGTGTGTGTGTGTGCTTCCACTCAATAACATTGTCTGGATGTGTTCTCAACAGGAACCTGGGAAAATCAGGCTTGCGTGTATCCTGTTTGGGCCTCGGTGAGTACGTTTGATGTGTATCCTGTTTGGGCCTCGGTGAGTACGTTTGATGTGTATCCTGTTTGGGCCTCGGTGAGTACGTTTGATGTGTATCCTGTTTGGGCCTCAGTGAGTACGTTTGATGTGTATCCTGTTTGGGCCTCGGTGAGTACGTTTGATGTGTATCCTGTTTGGGCCTCGGTGAGTACGTTTGATTAGCATCCATGTGTAATCTGTGTTCAGCTCAACTCTCTCCAGGTGCTATAATATCCATATGCCAGTACGTTTTGAGTGTTTACATCCCATCTAATACCATGCCATTGTTAGTGTGTGTGTGTGTGTGTGTGTGTGTGTGTGTGTGTGTGTGTGTGTGTGTGTGTGTGTGTGTGTGTGTGTGTGTGTGTGTGTGTGTGCGCGCAAGAAGCTCTGTCTCAAATCAGAATTAGATGTTAATCCGTTGTAAGGACCGGCGCCGGAGATGAGAGGCAGGTACGGGGAGTTGAACATTTAATGAGGAACATACAAGTAACAGGACATGAACAGTATCAGCACACGGGTAAACAAGGACATATGACAATCAATGCAGAAGCAGGGAACAGAGCGGGGAACCAGACAGATATAGGGGAGGTAATGACAGAGATGATTGAGTCCAGGTGCGTCCAATAATCGCGGATGCGCGTGACGGGGGGGAAGGCAGGAGTGCGCAATGCTGGGGAGCCTGGCGCCCTCGAGCGCCGAGGGGGAAGAGCGGGAGCAGGCGTGACATCCATATTTGACAAACGCCAAAGCTGCTCTAAACCTAAAATGTCAAAGTGTTTAAGGTTAACTTTAGGCATTAACTCCACATTTTTAAGGTTAGGATTAAGTTGAACATGCAACCTTTGGTACCAGAGGCAGATTCTTATGCCCATCCGCCATCCCCGTCCATAATGCCCAGCGAAACCGAAACCTACTTGAAGGTAGCAGTGCTCACTGTTGCCCCTAGTGGCCTGTTTCCACATCATCTCCTCATCTCCTCAGACATGAATGGATATCAAATACTGACTTGTATCACGGGTGACATGGCTGCAAGTGTGTGTGTGTGTGTGTGTGTGTTTGTGACAGAGACACAGAGAGATGAAGTTCTACATCTTATACCTCTTCCATAGGCTCAGACTTGAGGGACAGGGCCGCTGTTTACAGTGTTTTAATCCTGCTTTCAGAAAACAAGCTGCTCAATTATCACACATATCCAATTCACACACACACACACACACACACACACACACACACACACACACACACACACACACCACCGGGGGGTAACCGGCCTAATTCTCTTTGATAGGATTGATTTAATTAATCTGCCTCATAAATATATTAACAATTATACCATAGGGAGATCATTATAATCACTCTTTGTGTTTATCTCTGTCGCGCACACACACACACACACACACACACACACACACACACACACACCTGGGTCAACTCCAATGACCCAGTTGAAACACCGGGAGTGTAATTGACCCAGTTGAAACACCGGGAGTGTAATTGACCCAGTTGAAACACCGGGGATGTAATTGACCCAGTTGAAACACCGGGAGTGTAATTGACCCAGTTGAAACACCGGGGATGTAATTGACCCAGTTGAAACACCGGGAGTGTAATTGACCCAGTTGAAACACCGGGGGTGTAATTGACCCAGTTGAAACACCGGGGGTGTAATTGACCCAGTTGAAACACCGGAAGTGTAATTGACCCAGATGAAACACCGGGGATGTAATTGACCCAGTTGAAACACCGGGAGTGTAATTGACCCAGTTGAAACACCGGGGATGTAATTGACCCAGTTGAAACACCGGGGGTGTAATTGACCCAGTTGAAACACCGGGGGTTTAATTGACCCAGATGAAACACCGGGGGTGTAATTGACCCAGTTGAAACACCGGGGGTGTAATTGACCCAGTTGAAACACCGGGGGTTTAATTGACCCAGATGAAACACCGGGGGTGTAATTGAGGGTAAAGGGAGAAGTCAACAAACAGTAAATACACTATACTAATAACTGAAGGGGTGCTGGGGACACGGGAGAGAGACAACTCTGTTTGTTTCCATCATTATTTCAGGGTGATGCTAGGCGATTGTGACAAGGACAGAGGAAATGTAGCTTTACACTGCAAAGACCAGGAGCAAAGTTGACATCATAACACACACACACACGAATGGAAAGACACACAGAGACGCACACACACACACACACACACACACACACACACACACACACACACACACACACACAGAGAGAGCTCCACCCAAGGCTGGTTTAGCAGTGGTGAATCATGGGTAAGTGGAGTCTGAAGGCCATCTTAATCATCGGACAGAGGGTTGTGACTGGGCCATTAGCCTCGGCATAAAACCCCAAAACTAAACAGTACAACATGATGAGTACTGAACCTGGTGGTCAGCCACACCTCCTACTGTGCCCTCTCACCTCTGACCTTTCACATGTTTTGTTAGATGTAGGATTTGCGAGCGTAAGTCATGGAATGTTTTATTTTAAAAAGTTAGCAACCATTTACTAGAGGTTAACTTTTCTTTTACTATTAATATATAGGGGTTTAGAATGACATTTAGAGTGTTCCACAGCATAAGATATGAAGGCTGATATATGTCCCTCTTTCTCCCAGGTACTTGGGTAACGTTTGGAGGTCAGATTTCAGATGAGGTAAGTTAAGATTTAATCTATAACTAATAACTATGATTGATAAAGGAACTGAACCCACAACCTTGGAGCTGCCAGCACCACACTCCAACCAACGGAGCTATCTGGACCCCTGGTTGATCCAGGCTAAGTGGTCCTACCAGCTGATCCAGGCTAAGTGGTCCTACCAGCTGATCTAGGCTAAGTGGTCCTACCAGCTGATCCAGGCTAAGTGGTCCTACCAGCTGATCCAGGCTAAGTGGTCCTACCAGCTGATCCAGGCTAAGTGGTCCTACCAGCTGATCCAGGCTAAGTGGCCCTACCAGCTGATCCAGGCTAAGTGGCCCTACCAGTTGATCCAGGCTAAGTGGCCCTACCAGCTGATCCAGGCTAAGTGGCCCTACCAGCTGATCCAGGCTAAGTGGTCCTACCAGCTGATCCAGGCTAAGTGGTCCTACCAGCTGATCCAGGCTAAGTGGTCCTACCAGCTGATCCAGGCTAAGTGGTCCTACCAGCTGATCCAGGCTAAGTGGTCCTACCAGCATCTCCAGGCTAAGTGGTCCTACCAGCTGATCCAGGCTAAGTGGTCCTACCAGCTGATCTAGGCTAAGTGGTCCTACCAGTTGATCCAGGCTAAGTGGTCCTACCAGCTGATCCAGGCTAAGTGGTCCTACCAGCTGATCCAGGCTAAGTGGTCCTACCAGCTGATCCAGGCTAAGTGGTCCTACCAGCTGATCCAGGCTAAGTGGTCCTACCAGCTGATCCAGGCTAAGTGGCCCTACCAGCTGATCCAGGCTAAGTGGCCCTACCAGCTGATCCAGGCTAAGTGGCCCTACCAGCTGATCCAGGCTAAGTGGTCCTACCAGCTGATCCAGGCTAAGTGGTCCTACCAGCTGATCCAGGCTAAGTGGTCCTACCAGCTGATCCAGGCTAAGTGGTCCTACCAGCTGATCCAGGCTAAGTGGTCCTACCAGCTGATCCAGGCTAAGTGGTCCTACCAGCTGATCCAGGCTAAGTGGTCCTACCAGCTGATCCAGGCTAAGTGGTCCTACCAGCTCAGGTCTCCTTCCGTGTTAGCTCCTGTCTCGTCACTCCCTCTCCCTGCTGCCTCTCAGAGACATGGGCCAAAACCCCCGAGGTTTTCTGGCTCACACATAGATAGGGAACCCACAACCTCATTCGTAGACAGGGAACCCACAACCTCATTCGTAGACAGGGAACCCACAACCTCATTCGTAGACAGGGAACCCACAACCTCATTCATAGACAGGGAACCCACAACCTCATTCATAAACAGGGAACCCACAACATCAGGGAACCCACAACTTCACATAGACAGGGACATGAAGAGAGGACACACACAGTTGAACACACACACGTGCATGTGCATGCCATGCGCAGGCACACACACACACACATACACACAATGATGCAGTGAGGGCATTGAACTCTGACACCTCTCTACTGGAGACGCTGAAACGGGTAGACTTGTTAAAGTGACCTGCCGGTACAACAACTGGAATGATGGTTGACACAGTGTTAGGGGATAACAAGTAACAAGTATTATGGTATTGTTATTGTCTGGCTGTTTGTGTGTTTTATCATTATTATATATATGTATGTGTGTGTATGTATGTATGTATGTGTATGTATTTGTTCCTTAATAATGTTTTGTTGTCTAGTCTATGGGATCCCCCTGTTAGTATACTGTAAAGTAAAATAAATATAATAATGTATATAATAATATATATATATATATATATATATATATATATATAGTAAAATTATTATTATATATTATTATATACATTATTATATTTATTTTACTTTACAGTATACCAGCAGGGGGATCCCATAGACTAGACAACAAAACATTCAGGAACAAATACATTGAATTAATACAAAATGAGACTCTTAAGATTGGTGACACAGAAACATTGGTCTGTTAGAGCTGTACCATGACGACAGGAGACAAATACTGGAGCTTCAATAGCCTGAGTTACTCCAATGTTTGGAATTGGCCTCGGTCTACTACCACTGGGTATGTTCAGCAGGAACTCAACAGGAGATACCATTTTGAAAACAAGAGGTGGTACTTGCTGGATTTTAATATCTCATTCCAGAGTGTTTGTCTCAAAATATATGCTATTAAGCAGATGCTTTTATCCGAAGCGACTTACAATAATGCGTGCACACGTCTGGTCCTGGAATCAAACCCACTATCCAGGCGTTTCAAGCCCTTGCTCTACCAACTGAGCTACAGAGGACTGCTCAATAGAATTTATAGCTCCAAAACGTTTTCCTCTTCTTTTATTCCTACTAAATGAACACTGGCCAGCTGCCAGCTCCCTGTTCTCCACTGAGGTGATGAATCCTGTTTTGTGTTTCTCAGGTGGCTGAGCAGCTGATGACCATAGCATATGAGAACGGGGTCAATCTTTTCGACACAGCCGAAGTTTATGCCGGGGGGAAGTGAGTGTGATCTGAATACCTATTACCTACCTACCTGAACCCACAGAGCAGAGATTGCTGGCTAAATCTGGTCCTGGAGGGCTGACACACACACAGTGCAGGTTTTTGTTCCAGTCCACCACTAACACCCACAAAATGTAGGTGTCAGCCAAGACCACATACAGTAGTTAGGTTCAAATTAAGATCCTACATCTGTACAGTAGCCTGAATCAAATTAATTTCCTACATCTGTACAGTATCTTGAATCAAATTATTTCCTACATCTGTACAGTATCTTGAATCAACCATATGGAATGGGATTAGTTCTAAAGCACGTAGGTTCACAACGTGGGTGCATGCTGATTGTGCATTCAGCGTGGTTGCCTTGCCAAGACAACGAGAGGCAAAAACAAGCTGTCAACCCACGCCAGTACATTTGCGCTTCCATGCACACATGACAGCACGTAGTACAGGATATATATACAGGATATATGTAGAAAAGCTTATTTTATACAGTATAAAATACGTGCCGTCTCCCTGAATGACTTAACACAGTAAACTGTGGCTTTTGGGTTCTACCTACATGGACATTCATCCTCAACTGATTTCCACAATAGTGGATTGGATTTAGCAACAGAACCTTTAGCACGTCAGAACTGTAAGGGAATCCCAGCTTATCACCTACCAGTGTGGAGCAACCACCTACAACAGTATAGACCTCTGGGTGACTCCACAATTAGTCAGAGCTATATGGTGCAGATCTATGGCACACACACACACACAGTTAATCTCCCTGCTTTATTACAGAGCTGAGATAATCCTGGGGAACATCATCAAGAAAAAGTGCTGGAGGTAATGTACCATCTTTAAACCGTGTGTGTGTGTGTTGGTTGGTCCACACAAGGATAGTAAAGCAAGGAAAATTCTCCAGAGTTGTGGACTGGAGTCACATGACTTGGACTCGAGTCTGACTTGAGTCACAAATTTGATGACTTGAGACTCGACTTGATAGAAAATAAAATTACTTGAGACTTGACGTGTCAAGAATCTGGACTTTGACTTGAGACTGATGACTTGAAATTATCTGGCCAGGTTTTGTCATGTTTTGTCACTCGTTTTGTGGCACAGTCTCCGTGCATTACGCTACACTCAGCCAGACACAGTAGCCGCAGCATCGCCGTTGCAACAACAACAAAAAACCTGCAACAGATTGGCTAGTGAAATGCATACCCGGCACTCAAACTGTCAATCTACATCGGTCGGTGAGCTAGTGAACAGATTGCTGATTTGCTGTAGTGTACAGCTATTGGATCGGGTGCAGCACAAACGTCAAATTGTAGGACGAGAGAATTGACATAATAAATAAATATGCTGCTCCAAAAATGTTTGATGATGAAGAATATTAACTGTTTACTTTGGAAGCTCACCAGCATTGGGGCAACAATTACTACAATTGTCACGTTCGTCGTACTGATGGGTCCAAGGCGCAGCGGGAATGTGTATGCTCATCTTCTTTATTAAATGAGAAGAAGACGAAACACTTGAACAAAAACAACGACGAAAAACAGTCCTGTAAGCACACAGATTCACACAGAACAACTACCCACAAAAACCCATGAAAAAAAACACCCCTACTAAATAGGACCTTCAATTAGAGGCAACGAGAAACAGCTGCCTCCAATTGAAGGTCAAACCAATAAACTAAGCATAGAAATTAGAAAAACTAGACACAGACATAGAAATATACTAACATAGAACATTGCCCAACAAAACCGAAACACATTAAACAAACACCCCTGCCATGTCCTGACCAAACTACAATAACAAATAATCTCTTTACTGGTCAGGACGTGACAAGGATAGGCTTACTGGTCTTTTGGTGTGTAACAATTGCTTGAAATTGATCATTTAGTTATGAAGCTTGCATTTGGAATTTGTTATTAAAATGAATTATTACTGTGGCAAAGACACATTATAGACGAGGGTCTTCTATTCTTCTCTCCAAACTCCCGCCAGTGGAGAGTGCTTTTTTTTCTCTTGTTGAAATATTTGCTGTTGCTTTCACACATTTAAATACATAGGCCCTATGTGGTAAATCTATATTCCATCTAATACTACAATAATTGCTAGCGTTTTATTATTCCATCCCCGTACTGTTTATTGCAACACGTAGACAGTTTCAGTTTCATGTTTGATAGGCCTACGATACATTTTAATTTACCCAACTATTTCTTAACCTGCTCTGAATGGGTGCAATGTTTATAGTGCACATGAACGTTGACAAGACAAACGAGGTTAAAGTTCTGCTTATTTAATTTAATGTATGGTTCCCTTCGTTCCTATTTTCCTGGTTATGTCGGGGTTCCGTGTTTCTGTGTCCCATGTCTCGTGCCTCAGTGCGCATAGAAATATTCTACTTGGCCTGCGCTCCACACTTTGGAGTCAGAACATTGAATAAGAGAAAATGATTGTTCCATTTTGCAGGGTGATGAAATATCATTAATAATCATTAAGTCTGATTTAAGACGAATGTCTTTTATATTGTAGAACCAGTTTATTGGTTGTATTTGCTAATTGGGTAATTGTATGTTTCTGTGTTCCAAGTGCTTATATTATGCAGGCCTACCTGTTGGAGCTCCTTTTAGACAGATTCCATTTGGTTTCTCAAGGGGAGGCTGTACAGTCTTGCCCTCTACCTGTGCCCGTTCAGGTAGGACAGGTTAAGCCTGATACAGAGGCTATTTCTTTTGGGCTATTGCCTGTGTATATTTGGTAAATCTACTTGTATATTTTATATGATATGGCACTTTCACCATTGGATCACCAAGACATGTAAATACATCTACACTCTGAGCACGTCAACCAGCCGTGCCTTCTGCTGATTTCATGCCCTTCCACTGCTACAATGTCCCTCTTTTACAATTACATTGGCTGATCAAAATGTGTTGTAGACAAAATAATGAAAAGCACTGTCTGGTAGCCTTAATAAATAGACAAAGATTTGTGGTTGAACAAGTCATTCTTTTTTTACTACACTTGAGACTTGACTTGGACTTGACTCGAGTCTTGACCTGTTCTACTTTGGAACTCGACTTGAGACTCGAATCTTGTGACTTGAGACTTGCTTGTGACTTGAATAATAGTGACTTGGTCCCACCTCTGAAATTCTCCCTCGTTGGGACATTTCCCACATCCCCATGAGGACAAAGGCTTTTTTTATGTCTTGGTGGTTAGGTTTAGGGTTAGGGTTACGATTAGGGTTAGAATTAGGGTAAGCATAAGGGGTTAGTGGTAAGGTTTAGGTTTAAGAATTAGGGTTTGGGTTTGGGTTATGGGTTAAGGTTATGGTTAGGATTAATTAGGTTTAGGGGTTAGGTGAAGTAGGATTTTGAATGGAAATTAATTTTAAGTCCCCACAAGTATAGAAGAACATAACGTGTGTGTGGTTCACTAGTCACTTTAATAATGGCCCTTTAATAATGCCACTTTAATAATGCCACTTTAAACAATGCCACTTTAATAATGCCACTTTAATAATGCCACTTTAATAATGCCACTTTAATAATGCCACTTTAAACAATGCCACTTTAAACAATGCCACTTTAAATAATGGCACTTTAAATAATGCCACTTTAATAATGCCACTTTAATAATGCCACTTCAATAATGTTTACATATCTTACATTACTCATGTCATATGTATATACTGTATTCTATACCATCTATTGCACCTTGCCTATGCCGCTCGGCCATCGCTCATCCATATATTTATATGTACATATTCTTCTTCACCCCTTTAGATTTGTGTGTATTAGGTAGTTGTTGGGGAATTGTTAGATTACTTGTTAGGTATTACTGCACTGTCGGAACTAGAAGCACAATCATTTCGCTACACTCGCATTAACATCTGCAAACCATGTGTATGTGACCAATAAAATCTGATTTGATTTGTGTGTGGGTGCGTGAGTGTGTGTACACTCTGTGTGTGTTGCGTGCTTACATGCATGCGATGGTTTTGCCTGGGAGACAGCTAACAAATGCTAATCTACCGTAAATCAAAACACACAGCTTTATATCAGTTCCATCACCAATATAACTCATCCACCAATCAGCTAACTAGGTCTGCAGCAGTAACCATAATGTAACGGCTGTCTGGAAGAGGGAACCAAGGTGCAGCAGAGGATGTGTTCATCATTAGAATTTTAATTCAAAAAACAAGAGAACACTACAAAATGAACAAAAACGACAGCAAACAGTCCTGTTAGGAAAATACTCAAACAGAAACAATTACCCACAAAACCCAAAGGAAAAACATGCTCCTTATGTGTGACTCCCAATCAGCAGCAACGAGCTTCAGCTGTGCCTGATTGGGAGCCACACACATGGCCCAAAACAAAGAAATACCAAAACATAGAAAAAGGAACATAGAACGCCCACCCAATGTAACACCCTGGCCTAACCAAAATAAAGAACAAAAAACCCCTCTCTATGGCCAGGGCGTTACACATAACCTTGGATCTCCAAGATGGCATAGCAGTCAGACGTCCTTTGTCCTCGTCTTGTCGTGTCCCGTGTATATATATATTTACATCTTTTCTTCGCATATCTTTTTATATATTTTTTTCTAAAAACTCAACTTCAAAACATTCTCCTGCAACCCGCCTCACCAATTTAAAAAAAAAAGTATTATTTACCTCAAATCTGAAATCCACAACAGAAGCCAGCCAGAAGTTAGCCACTTCGCTAGCTAACATTAGAATTCAGCTAACTACGGTTGGCGGTCATCAGCTATCCCTTAGCTCGATAAGCTATCGCCAGTTTTGTACAACACGACTCAGACCAGAGCATACCGGACCTATTTTCTCTCCATATCCCCGGATTTCTACCGCAAGGTCTGGACATTTACACCTGGATCTTGCAGCTAGCTAGCTGCTATCCGAGTGACTATTGGCTAACGTCAGTCCCGGAGCTAGCATCAATTATTCCGGAGCTAGCCAGCTGAAGAGTTCCATCAGCCACTCCTGGGCTACAATCACCTATCCGGACCCGTTTTACTGCCGATGCGGAGCCCCATCGGGCCTTCATGACTGGACTACCGACGTTATCTGCCCGAGGGAGTTATCCAACTGGCCCATCCGTCGCTACGTAACCTGAACGCCCATCTGCGGCCAGCTAATCGTTAGCTGTCTTATCGACTGCTATCTGAATAGGTCTATCGGCCAATTTTCTTGGGCCACTATAACTATAACTATTTTTGCCAATTGGATTGGTCCCCTCTACCACATGGAACCCCACTAATCTACCGACGGAAACGCACGAGGTGGATAAAAACAGACCATCTTCTGCCAACTTCTGACTTGCTACCCATGGCCCGGCTAGCTGTCTGAATCGCCGTGACCGCAACCGACCTCACTACTCACTGGACCCTTTTGATCACTTGGCTAAGCATGCCTCTCCTTAATGTCAATATGCCTTGTCCATTGCAGTTCTGGTTAGTGTTTATTGGCTTATTTCACTGTAGAGCCTCTAGCCCTGCTCATTATACCTTATCCAACCTTTCAGTTCCACCACCCACACATGCGATGACATCACCTGGTTTCAATTATGTTTCTAGAGACAATATCTCTCTCATCATCACTCAATGCCTAGGTTTACCTCCACTGTATTCACATCCTACCATACCTTTGTCTGTACATTATACCTTGAGGCTATTTTATCGCCCCCAGAAACCTGCTCCTTTTACTCTCTGTTCCAGACGTCCTAGACGACCAATTCTCATAGCTTTTAGCCATACCCTTATCCTACTCCTCCTCTGTTCCTCTGGTGATGTAGAGGTGAATCCAGGCCCTGCAGTGCCTAGCTCCACTCCTATTCCCCAGGCGCTCTCTTTTGATGACTTCTGTAACCGTAATAGCCTTGGTTTCATGCATGTTAACATTAGAAGCCTCCTCCCTAAGTTTGTTTTATTCACTACTTTAGCACACTCTGCCAACCCGGATGTCCTAGCCGTGTCTGAATCCTGGCTTAGGAAGACATTTTCAGACAAGATAGAATGGCCAAAGGGGGCGGAGTTGCAATCTACTGCAGAGATAGCCTGCAGAGTTCTGTCCTACTATCCAGGTCTGTACCCAAACAATTTGAACTTCTACTTTTAAAAATCCACCTCTCTAAAAACAAGTCTCTCACCGTTGCCGCCTGCTATAGACCACCCTCTGCCCCCAGCTGTGCTCTGGACACCATATGTGAACTGATTGCCCCCCATCTATCTTCAGAGCTCGTGCTGCTAGGTGACCTAAACTGGGACATGCTTAACACCCCAGCCATCCTACAATCTAAGCTTGATGCCCTCAATCTCACACAAATTATCAATGAACCTACCACGTACCACCCCAAAGCCGTAAACACGGGCACCCTCATAGATATCATCCTAACCAACTTGCCCTCTAAATACACCTCTGCTGTTTTCAACCAAGATCTCAGCGATCACTGCCTCATTGCCTGCATCCGTAATGGGTCAGCGGTCAAACGACCTCCACTCATCACTGTCAAACGCTCCCTGAAATACTTCAGCGAGCAGGCCTTTCTAATCGACCTGGCCCGGGTATCCTGGAAGGATATTGACCTCATCCCTTCAGTAGAGGATGCCTGGTTATTTTTTTTAAATGCCTTCCTCACCATCTTAAATAAGCATGCCCCATTCATGAAATTTAGAACCAGGAACAGATATAGCCCTTGGTTCTCTCCAGACCTGACTGCCCTTAACCAACACAAAAACATCCTGTGGCGTTCTGCATTAGCATCGAACAGCCCCCGTGATATGCAACTTTTCAGGGAAGTTAGAAACCAATATACACAGGCAGTTAGAAACGCCAAGGCTAGCTTCTTCAAGCAGAAATGTACTTCCTGCAACACAAACTCAAAACGCTCTGGGACACTGTAAAGTCCTTGGAGAATAAGAGCACCTCCTCCCAGCTGCCCACTGCACTGAGGATAGGAAACTCTGTCACCACCGATAAATCCACTATAATTGAGAATTTCAATAAGCATTTTTCTACGGAAGGCCATGCTTTCCACTTAGCTATCCATACCCCGGTCAACAGCACTGCACCCCCCCACAGCAACTCGCCCAAGCCTTCCCCATTTCTCCTTCTCCCAAATCCAGTCAGCTGATGTTCTGAAAGAGCTGAAAAATCTGGATCCCTACATATCAGGCAGGCTAGACAATCTGGACCCTTTCTTTCTAAAATTATCTGCCAAAATTGTTGCAACCCCTATTACTAGCCTGTTCAACCTCTCTTTCGTATCGTCTGAGATTCCCAAAGATTGGAAAGCAGCTGCGGTCATCCCCCTCTTCAAAGGGGGGACACTCTTGACCCAAACTGATACAGACCTATATCTATCCTTCCCTGCCTTTCTAAAGTCTTCGAAAGCCAAGTCAACAAACAGATTACCGACCATTTCGAATCCCATCGCACCTTCTCCGCTATGCAATCTGGTTTCAGAGCTGGTCATGGGTGCACCTCAGCCACACTCAAGGTCCTAAACGATATCTTAACCGCCTTCGAGAAGAAACAATACTGTGCAGCCGTATTCATTGACCTGGCCAAGGGTTTCGACTCTGTCAATCACCACATCCTCATCGGCAGAATCAATAGCCTTGGTTTCTCAAATGATTGCCTCGCCTGGTTCACCAACTACTTCTCTGATAGAGTTCAGTGTGTCAAATCGGAGGGCCTGTTGTCCGGGCCTCTGGCAGTCTCTATGGGGGTGCCACAGGGTTCAATTCTTCTCTTTTCTCTGTATACATCAATGATGTTGCTCTTGCTGCTGGTGAGTCTCTGATCCACCTCTACGCAGACGACACCATTCTGTATACTTCTGGCCCTTCTTTGGACACTGTGTTAACTACCCTCCAGACGAGCTTCAATGCCATACAACTCTCCTTCCGTGGCCTCCAACTGCTCTTAAATACAAGTAAAACTAAATGCATGCTCTTCAACCAATCGCTGCCTGCACCTGCCCGCCCGTCCAGCATCACTACTCTGGACGGTTCTGACTTAGAATATGTGGACAACTACAAATACCTAGGTGTCTGGTTAGACTGTAAACTCTCCTTCCAGACTCACATCAAACATCTCCAATCCAAAGTTAAATCTAGAATTGGCTTCCTATTTCCCAACAAAGCATCTTTCACTGATGCTGCCAAACATACCCTCATAAAACTGACCATCCTACCGATCCTTGACTTCAGCGATGTCATTTACAAAATAGCCTCCAATACCCTACTCAATAAATTGGATGCAGTCTATCACAGTTCCATCCGTTTTGTTTACCAAAGCCCCATATACTACCCACCACTGCGACCTGTACGCTCTCGTTGGCTGGCCCTCGCTTCATACTCGTCGCCAAACCCACTGGCTCCAGGTTATCTACAAGACCCTGCTAGGTAAAGTTCCCCCTTATCTCAGCTCACTGGTCACCATAGCAGCACCCACCTGTAGCACGCGCTCCAGCAGGTATATCTCTCTGGTCACCCCCAAAGCCAATTCCTCCTTCGGCCGCCTCTCCTTCCAGTTCTCTGCTGCCAATGACTGGAACGAACTACAAAAATCTCTAAAACTAGAAACACTTGTCTCCCTCACTAGCTTTAAGCACCAGCTGTCAGAGCAGCTCACAGATTACTGCACCTGTACATAGCCCATCTATAATTTAGCCAAACAACTCCCTCTTCCCCTACTGTATTTATTTATTTTGCACCTTTGCACCCCATTATTTCTATTTCTACTTTGCACTTTCTTCCACTGCAAATCTACTATTCCAGTGTTTTAATTGCTATATTGTATTGACTTCGCCACCATCGCCTTTTTTGCCTTTACCTCCCTTATCTCACCTCATTTGCTCACTTTGTATATAGACTTAATTTTCTACTATATTATTGACTGTATGTTTGTTTTTCTCCATGTGTAACTCTGTATTGTTGTATGTGTCAAACTGCTTTGCTTTATCTTGGCCAGGTCGCAATTGTAAATGAGAACTTGTTCTCAACTTGCCTACCTGGTTAAATAAAGGTGAAATAAATACAAAATTAAATAAAAACCATGGCAATCAGAGGAGAGTTGGTTGAGTGTTCTCGGCTATGTGAAGGCTTGTAGGCTCGGCGGCGGCCTCAGCACGTATTGATCTTGTACATTTATGCTGCTACATTTCTCCACTGTACACTTCATAAACGCTTCACTCTCCAGTTCTTCAGTTCACGCTGGTTCAGTGCCTCCCACTGCAACTCCGGGTGTTAAATATTAAACATTAAACAGTCAAGCGATGGGGATTTGACTTTCAGTTGAGTTGATACACTGTATCCTATCAAAGTTCTGAGAAAGTCTCCCAGAATATTTTTCTTTATACTTGAACAGCATGTGTAAAAAGCTAAAGGATCCGTACTGTTTTTTCTACAGTGTAGACAGACTACCAGAAGGCTAGTGATATTATATACCTAAGTGATATTATATACCTAAATTATATTATATACCTAAGGGATATTATAAACCTAAATTATATTATATACCTAAATTATATTATATACCTAAGTGATATTATATACCTAAATTATATTATATACCTAAGAGATAGTATATACCAAAATAATATTATATACCTAAGTGATATTATATACCTAAATTATATTATATACCTAAGTGATATTATATACCTAAATTATATACCCTAAGTGATATTATATACCCTAAGTGATATTATATACCCTAAGTGATATTATATACCTAAGTGATATTACCATATGTCTTTCTAATCTTTATCTTTCTCTCCGTCTAATTTCTCCGTCCGTCCGTCCGTCTGTCTGTCTGCCTGTCTTCCTGTAGGAGATCCAGTCTGGTGATCACCACCAAGCTCTACTGGGGTGGAAAGTAAGTATCTGGCTCAGACGATGGGAGAATCTCAATAGCATTTCCTTGACTCCTCGCATCTTTACACTTGCCTCCTTCACTTGCCTCTGACCTTCTCAACCAATGGGTTTTGAGAGGAGGCGAGAAGAAATGATGCTATAAATCATCAAGGAAATGCATTTGAGATTCTCCCATTCAGAGCATCATACCAATGAAAAAGTGTTGACTAATCTCTACCATTGTTTTACAAAAATAGTTATGGTTTCAGAGCTGAGTACTGTTGATCTGAGTTAGTCTCTTCCGCCTCATTGACATGTCTGTACTGAAGCTGTCGTAATATGGACACTGTACTGTCTGAGTTCTGTCTGAATTCTGTCTGAGTTCTGTCTGTGCTCAGTCTGGGTTCTGTCTCGGGTTTTTTCCAAGTTCTGTCCGAGTTCTTTCTGGATTCTGTCTGGAAAATTGCAGCAACAACAGGGTGATCAAATTAGGATACGGCATCTGTATGTCACTGCTGTCGAAAGGAGTAGCAGACCAAAGTGCAGCGTGTGAATAGTTCCACATTTTATTTACTCTGTGAAACTTATGCAATACATCAAAATAACTGAATAGACAAAAACAACAAACCGTGACGCAGAGAACAAACACTACTCAAAAATATAATAACCCACAAAACCCAGGAAGAAAAACCCCTACTTAAATATGATCTCCAATTAGAGAAAACGAGGACCAGCTGCCTCCAATTGGAGATCAACCCCCCCCCCCAAAAAAAACATAGAAATAGAAAACTAGAACTAAACATAGATATGGAAAACATAGAACAAAACACAAAACACCCCCTGTCACACCCTATACTACTCTACCATAGAAAATCACATCTTACTATGGTCAGGACGTGACACTGTATAATGATTTAGGTTGTTATCTGAGATTTGCGCACATACTCAGGTCAAAAATAGTGCAGTATAAGATATGGTATAAATACGGTATAAGTACAGTATAGATACGGTATAATTTGAAACTCAGTCAGCTTAATCTTTGAAGTATTATAGTGAGATGGAGAGAGAGACGGAGAGAGAGGTGGAGAGAAAGGGGAGGGAGAGAGAGAGAAAAAGAGTGAGAGAGAGAAAAGCAAATGAGAGAGAGAGGGATGCAGAGAGAGAGAGAGAGAGAAAGAGAGAGAGAGGCATGATTAACAACCAGCCTGGCAGCCTGTTAGGGGTCCGAAGAGGCTCTCTCTGATCAAACTGCTGGAGGAACCGATAACATAGCAGAGAATAAAATGAACATTCTCGCTCTCTGTGTGAACCAGGCTGACTGGACTCTCTCTCTCTCTCTCTCTCTCTCTCTCTCTCTCTCTCTCTCTCTCTCTCTCTCTCTCTCTCTCTCTCTCTGTGTCTCTGTCTCTGTCTCTCTCTCTGTCTCTCTCTCTCTCTCTCTGTCTCTCTGTGAACCAGGCTGACTGGCCCCCACGCTACACTACTCTCTCTCTCTCTCTCTCTCTCTCTCTCTCTCTCTCTCTCTCTCTCTCTCTCTGTCTCTCTGTGAACCAGGCTGACTGGCCCCCACGCTACACTTCTCTCTCTCCCTCTCTCTCTCTCTCTCTCTCTCTCTGTCTCTCTCT